>NC_142202.1:32700090-33000090 GCF_049639895.1 Pseudopodoces humilis | reverse complement strand
CGTCACTTTCTGAATTGTTTCTTTAAAGAAAAAACAACAACCCAAATCAGTTAATCAACAGCAGCAGTGCTGCCGACTGGGAGCGGTGGGCTCTGCTCCAGCGAGGAGGCACAGCACGGCCCCCAGGAATGGCCGCAGGTAGGAGCTGCGAAGCTCAGGGTTCTTTCGAGCACGTAGTGTCCCGGCAGCCGCGGAGGGAGGGTCTGTCCTGCCCTGCCAGCTGCCGGCGCAGGGTTGCTCTCCTGGATTCAGGAGAGGCTCAGAGCCCGGCAGGTTCGAGCAGGCTGCGGGGCCCCGGCGCCACTGCCCGGCCACGGACAGGGCAGGAAAATGCTGCGTTCCCCGGCAAGACGCACAGGATTTCCTGCAGCGGGTCAAGAAAACATACCTTCCCATTGTCCCCGCCATGTCACGGGGAGTCCTTGTGCTCCGCTGGGGACAATGTCAACTCCTACCCTGGCAACCAAGGAAAACAAGGACGGTTGTTTGCATTTGACGCGAAGCTGCCGCCGCCTCCCTCAGCAGACAGGCCTGGCACTGGCGGGGACGGCCGCCCTCATGGCCACTAATGAGCCTCCGTCCCTGGCCGTTGGTTGGCCCCGGAGGTGGAAAATCTGTGGCAGCCCCAGGGAAAAAAAAATCCCAACTTAAGACAAACAACTGTTTGTGGGGGAGGCGGCGAGGAGCGGACGCCGTCCAGCCCTTGCGAGCGCGGTGCCGATTCCTGCCCTCGCCAGGAGCTGGGCCGGGCAGCCAGAGAGAGCCCGGGCAGTGTTTCGGCCGGGACTGTGCCCAGCTGTGTCCAGAGCGGCGTCCAAAGGCTGTCCCAAAGGCACAGGACTAGCGCAGGAGGCTATGGCACCCTGCAGCATGCTCGGGGCCAGCTCAGCGCCCACTCCTCACCCAGCTCCGGTAAACTGCAGGGTTGGATTTCTATTGCCCTACCCTGGTGTTCAGTGTATTCGCTGTCACTGTTGCCTTTTGTCTCCTGTAAAAGTCACTTTATCGTTCAAATATCAGCCACAGAGAGGGAAAGGCAGTCTTGTGTTCATGCAAAGCCCAGAACTCAAGTCTTTTGGTGGGCGCTGAATGCACAGAAACGCGACGTGCCATGCTGGGCGCCCGGAGGTGGCACAGCCCTGGCCAGTACACGTACCCCGGGCACTCTGAGTCCCGGTCCCGTCACCGCAGCCTGGCTCCTGACACCTCACAGCCCCGTGAACAGAGGCCAGGGAAGGCTCAGCTTTGATACTGCTGGGCTGGCAAATCTCCAGAATCAAAGGCACTATTTGCTTCATGCAATGCTTTTGTGAACCTTCATTTGCTTTTTGTCATAACATCAAGTCGGCAAGTGCAGGATGAGACAGAGCACCCTGGAAGGCAGTGGCAAGGATTATAAAAAACAGCATTTTACAGGAACTTAAAGGAAAGAAATTGCCACTCTGACCCTTTAAAAAATGTAATCTTAAACTACACATGGAACACATGTAAATCAGCTTAGTGTTAGCAGGAACATGGATACAACACAACCCTCTATGTAGGACTTTACCTCCAGGCTCAAGACAGTGTTTTAGTTTCTGGCAAAATACAGATTTTCCCTCTCTTTCCAAAAAGTCTGTCTGTCCTATGTTTCAGTGCGCCCTAGAATACCAGAACTGTTGTTTGACTAATACTAGTTATTTGCTTGGGTAAGGATTATTAATAAACTCCAGCATAATGGAAAAGTGAAAATACTTAAAGCCCTAGAGATAGAAGCACATATAACCCAGGCTCCTAGGCTTCAGAAGTGTCCCTGACACTAAACCGGGCACAGACCCAAAGTGCCACAAAATAGAGCTGTGTCCAGAGTCAGTGTTACCGTATGACTAGATCCACAGGAGGTATCACATAGAAGGCTGTCCATCCAAAGAAGGAGAGAAAGACATATGTAAAGAGATTTTACTGTTAGATTAAAAAAACCCCAACAATTGAAAAGTGTTTGTCCCAGGAGGGAGAACATGTGTATTTAAATTTATCATAGATAAATGGGCAGAGGGAATAGCAGCCAAGATTTCCTTGTCTGAAAGGCTGAAGCTAATACTGTCATCTGTGGTTAAGACCCATTTGTCAAACAGAGTATGTTGAGAATAAGGAAAATCAAGTCTGCCTTCCCTTTTTAATTTGACTTAATTAGCCATAATTCCCCTTACTGAAATAAAGGCATTTTCAGTTGCAGGACACATTTCTGTGCCCTTACTTTTACTAATGCAAATACATAGCTCTGCATGCAGGGAAAGCAAAAGCCAGACAAATGTGCTGCAAAAACAAGATGCTCCACTACACTCACCTCCTTCCTTGGGAGAGGAGGACAGAACAAACAACACGTGGCAGATGTTAGCCACACAGTTCAGTGCCCTACTGGGAGGCATGCAAATACTATCGTGATACACAGGCTGGGAGAAGCTACATAGGAGAAAACAGGGCACTTGTTGTATGTATGTCAGATTTGCCCCTCCATAGCTAGGAGGAGGCATGCACTCATAGCACGGCACAGAGTACATAATGCAATTATAATTGGGTGCAATATGTTCACAGCGCTTAAAAAAACGCTGTCTTAAAAAACTGAGTGCCACGTTCAGATGGCTTAAATTCCCCAAGAGCCCCCGTGCCTACTGCTTCCTACTGGCTGCTTCTGGTCCTTCAGCGGTGCCCAGCCAAGAGGAAACTTCAGGGCACAGATGGAGTTCAGGCTAGACAGTCCATAACCTTCACTGGATCCCGCTGGCATCCTGTGGTGCGAAACCTGCATCCCAGAATTACTTGGAGCAGTTGTCCTCCCAAACCCGATGAGCACACTTGCTTAAAATAGGCACTTGCAAAGGTGTGGCAGGGCCAGCCTTAGGGCTCACAGAATTGCTGAGGGGGACTGTGAGCCTCAGAATATCCTTGTAATTCATCTGTAATGTTAAACTTTAAATAACTGTCTTCCTCTTTCATTCCTTTCTACCTCGGCTAAGAAATGCGACACACACTGTGTAAAGGGACTGTCACCAGCTGTTAATAAGAAAGCAGCTTTAGCTTCTCTCCGCTTCTCTTGTTCACACGTAGACAGTGTTGGAAATCAGTGAAAACGGGTGTAGCCCCTCTGCTACCACCACCACCACCTCCCACAAAGAGAGCAAGTGAGAAAGGGAAGAGGAAAGGTTGAAGAAACGGGCTGACCTACTTAGGTACTGCGAAGGACGAGCATGCAGGCTCTGAGTGCTGGGATGGCTGCGCTCGTTTGTTCTGGGCACCTACTGTTACCCTGGCATCCCTCCAAACAAATGGCTTTACACCAATTCCAAAACAGCTCCTTCCTCCTCCTCTTCAAAATATGCCCTCCCCACCGTGCATGCTCTCCCTGTGATCCTTGCCGCCTTGGTTTTAAAACGGCCGCTTCCCTGAGCAGGCAGCCAGCCCCTGTCTTCTCACCCACCTGTTAATACCTGGCCTCCTGTTTGTCACATGGCAGCTCTGGGCTCTGGACCAGGAACCCCCCCTTGCTCCTGTGCCGCAGCCACTGCTTCCGGCATGGGCCACCTGTCCCTCCTGTCTCAGCTGAGAAAGGACAGGACCTAACTGCAGGGTAGGTGGCTGTCAGTGAGTGGACCCGGCTTGCAAGGAGTGGTTTCCAGAAGCAGGAAGGAGAGAGGAGGCAGGTCTCCTTGCTCTCGGGAGCCTTGACTCAGACCCCTTCCCGTGTATTGCATGCCACCCCCTCTGCTCCGCTGGCTCTGAGCCGCTGAGTGGCACCACTCGAACCCTGTGAGTTAGCCAGCCTGAAAATTATACCCACTGGGATCTGGCCAGTTTGCAAAGCCTAATATCAGTGATTGCAAGGTGGGATCAACGCATTCAGGCAGTACAAGGATTGCATTATAAACCCTTTTGGATTTAGATGGCAAATGATCCTTTTGCTCTTCAGACAGTATTTCTGGTAATTCGGAGCAGTCACAATTGCTTGTCAGAACAACCAAAAGTGCTTCCCTGGCAGCACGGCATATCTTACTGAGAGACTGGAAGAACCTTCTTTGGTTTCTATATAAAACACACTTATGACTCATATAGGACTCAGAAATTGTCTTAGTTAGAGATAAATGGGAAGATACACTGCAGATCTGGAGAATGATGCTTGAGTCACAAAGCTGGAACCGTGATCAGAAGGCAAAATTCCCCAAAGTTTGGGGTCTTAGGGAGACAAGCAGGTTTGTTTGCATTTACACACAAGCATTGCACTTGGAATTTATTATTTCTTTTTTCCTTTTCACTTTCTCACTGAATGTGTTCTGGAGTATGAGAGGTCTCATAATTCCTTTTGTCTACTCCTGCTACCACCCTTTGTCTTCCTTCACACCAGTGATGTCTCAGAAGCAATTAAAAGCGATTCCACTGAGTTCCACAATGCCACATCAGCTTCAATCCTTTACCAAAGAGTACATAATGACATTATACAAACCATAGTGAAAGATCATTACTAAGGGTGACAAAATCAAGCGCTGAGAAACTGGAAAAAGCCACTGCTAAGCTGGCTTGTGGAGTTGCAGTTTGACCCCTCTGTGCATACACACATTGTAGCAGTCTTCAGTTACATGACCATAATCCTGCACTGTTTGTCCCACAGAACCCCTGCCTCATCCAGCTCATGGAACAGGCAGCACTCAGTTAACAAGCTCAGTATTTATTCTGGGTCTGTGCTCAGTACAAGACCCCATGCCTTGGTCACTGAACATTGCTCAGAGTCCAGTGAGAAGATGGAGCAATTCGCTTTTCTGAAGGCTCTGCTGTCCTATGAAGACAGGCTGAGAGAGTTGGGTCTGTTCAGCCTGGAGAAGAGAACGTCTGGGAGACCTTGTAACATCCTTCCAGTACCTACAAGAGGGTTGGAGAGGAACTTTTTTACATATAGTGATAGGATAAAGGAGAATGGCTTTAAACTTAGAGTAGGTTTAGGTCAGATATTAGGAAGAAAATCTTTACTCTGAGGGTGGATGAGGCACTGAAACAAGTTGCCCAAGAGGTTGTGGATGCCCCACCTTGGAAGGGTTCAAGGCCAGGCTGGACAGGGCTTTGAGCAACCTGGTCCAGTGGAAGGTGTCCCTGCCCATGGCAGAGGGGTTGGAACTAAGGGATCTTTAAGGTCCTTTCCAACCCAAACAATTCTGTGATTCTAGTATACTTACCAATGTTGTGTCAGTAGGCTTCATTTCCATAACACCTTTTGGAGATGAGAAGGTGGAATTATTCCCATTTATAGATGGTAGGTTATACAGGGGGATTAGAGGCTTCCAATTCTTCAGGGTGACCCCTATGGGGTTCCTGGGCTTTCTGTGCTTCACACACAGGCTCCCACCTGCATGTGAAAGCTTGGTACTTCTACACAATAGACTGTAGTAGGCACTTTTATCATCTATTCACTGTAGAAAATTTGCTTTCAATGATTTGTCTTACATAATGTAGGATGTTCTGGAGCTTTCTGGGATTTCCTTCATATACAAATATTTGCCAAGAATAGTAGTGACAAAGAGATTCTCTCAGCAAATTTTTTACAACTCTTGCATGTTAGTTTCCAGAACAGCTAATTTTAAAATATTAATCTCTTTAGGAGTCAATTAATATACCCTTCAGTTATTTGTTGATTGAAAAGAACTTTCATATCTTCATTTGATACTGATATGTTGCCACACTCTTTTCCAAGTAGAATGAAAATATGCATTGTTTCTGCATTATTGACAAGGTTGGCATCTCCCCTCTTCCCCAATAATAGGCTAATGCAAATTTCATTTGCTTCTACTATATTAAATAAAATGTTCTTGACCTCAGTCTGCTGTTTCCCCTGCTCTTTGAACCTGCTTTGTGGTTTGTTTTTTTAAAATTTGTTAGATTATAATGCTGCTTGTTTGGTCTCTCTTCCCCTTTAATTTGCATTTTTTCTCCTACGAGATGACTCCTCTCTGCCCTGCAGAGTGAGTTGTCAGGCAAATCTGCCTTCTTTCTCTTAATTGTGAAGGCTTGACCACTTGACCATATAATGACCTCAGTATTCTTACACACCCTTCTTGGTGCCTTTGCAAATTTTTACTCCTAGCTTTCCTCACGTTTCATATCACCCTGAGGTATTAGCCCTTCTCAAATGTCAAGTACACGTAGTACTAGAGATACTGTCTCTGGTGTAGTGAGTGCATTCAGGTCATGAAAAATGTCCCTAAGCATCAGCCAACTTCCAGTCCATCGATTTGCACATATAAGGAAATCCAAACTGGAATTCCCTCATGCTGGCTGCCATGTCTCCCATGTCAAGGAAGTCTCATTGACAGTGCATTCCTGAGAACACAGTTCTCCAAAATTTAAATCCATTGGGATCCCCCGTAACAATACAGTTCTTTGCAGATGCTGTGAGAAAGTCAATAAGAAGTGCTCTTTGCTGCTGTTGGTTGATCTGCGCATTCCTCGTCATGCTTTGGCTTGTTTTGTCTCCTGCCCTCCACATGATTTATGCCCCAGCCTCTCTGCTCCCAATCTTGCCTTCTAGGCTTTAAATTTATTTAGCTTCTTACCTTACTAGATCCAATCTCTCCCTGACAACTTGCTCTGTGTTTTATGGTCTACATCTTTTTTTCTCATACTGGCCAAAAGGCCTAGTTAAGCATTCCTGAGCTTTCTGTCCAGTTCTGGTGCTCTTTATCCACCTTTATTTTGTCACTTTTAGTTCTTGTTCCCAGGCCATCCTCTGCAATCACTTTACCCAATTTGTCTTCTTTTCCTGGTTGTGTTCTTCACTTCCACTCATCTCATCATTTCCTAAGACCCAAACTTCCTTGTGTCTCAGCAACACAGGTGATCCCATTGTCTGTCCACAGTTTTCTCCACTGCTCCCTCACTTCAATGCTCTGTTCCTTCCTGCCCCTGGCTCCTCTTCCCAGTCTACTTGTGCAACTAATCCCAACCCTAGTTTTTCTTGCTCTCCTGGCTCTCTGGGTCAACAGATCCCTTGTTTCAGTTTTTCCATCCCTTTTTCTGTCTTCATTCCTGTTGCTGTCTTCTCTGCATTTGAAGCCTCCTACTTAAAACCTACCAGGAGTGTCACTAAGGCAATAAGTTAACTAAGCAGAAAATGCTCAAGGTATAGTCATTTGCAGTCCCAATTTCCCAGTTAACTTCATCAGAGACCTTGGCAGAGCCTCTGCCCACCCCATCCTACAAGAAGCTGGACATATTTGCAGGTCCACCAGATTCAGCTGTTATATGGATAAAGTTCTGTACACTACAGATATGGCCCCTCTTCTCAGTGCTGGCTCTAACTCAGCCTAGAAGAGTTATTACAGGAAAAAACTGGCTTCTGTTCCTGTACTACTGGCCTCAGACATGCTCTGCTATTTCATGGAGAGGTACATGTTCAGTCTCTTGGAGATAATGATGAGATGGAACATGCAGCATGACACTGGCATTCTTGGGGTCTTTATCTATTTAAACATCTAGAGAGTCTCCACTGAGCAGCTATGAAGTGAGATTTTTGGTTTTCCCTCAAAAGCATGTGTTGGCCAAATTTGGTGGATTTTTCAGAAATATGATATAAGGCATATCCCTGAAGTCAAGGCCAAACCCCTGCCAGATTTCAAGCCCTGCTTTGAAGCATGGGAATGATGCAATGGTTCCAAGAAAAAGTTGCCAGAACATTTAAATTTGGGCAAAACAACATATTTTCCCAAACCTTGTTCTTGGAAAAGCCAAAGCTGATGGGTCAGAAATTTTCCCCAAAAAAATAAATCAATCAGCCTGAACAATATGGCAAATTTAACTTCAAATCATTAATGTTTGGCACAGCTGTAAGATGCCAAACCCATGATTTTATAATACAAAGTTCTGGGCAGTTTTTATAACAAAAAACAGGCCAAAATAATTTGTAATCATTTTTTCCCCCTCTTTAATTTTTAGTATGCTTCTGTCTTCCCCTGTTGTTTACAAGTTAAAGCAGATTTTAATGCATCCTAAAAGATCTTTTAAGGTCAACACTTCACATTAAAATACACAAGAAAATTAAATAATTAAAAACTGTGCTTTGATTTCAAAAGCAAAAATTACAAAACAAAAAATAAGACTCAGAATTTGCTGGTTTTTTGTTCCACAAATACCTCATAAATGTCAGATTTCTTAGCTGTACAATCAATAAGTGAGGTGTAGAAAATCACTAAGTATTTTTAATCCTGGTCTGACTAAACATACAAAAAGTGACTTATTTTCGTCGAAATGCATGGGAATGTCTCTGGCTTCAAAATTATTTGCCACATGCACACCAGCTAATATTGTAAACATTTGAATATGAAGAAGTTCTATGGGAACCAGCTTTGTGAGGACAACTGAGGGCCCGTTATCTCTCAAAAGTCATTAAATGAAAGTGTCCAGTTGCTAAAAATTTAAGTATCACTGATCACAGCATTACAACTGTGTGGCAGTATCTTTCCTTTCATGATGCACTGTGTTATTGCTTGGTGCCTTGCTGCAGATATTGTTTAGCCAAAACTTAATTGACTTGAAAGTGCCTTTTTCTGTGCAGAGAACTAAATTTTAATTTCTGATTTACCAGCTGCAATTTTTTTTCTCTTGTCTCAGCGACCTTGTTTCCTCAATACAAGGTGTGGATTCAGATATCTTTTGGGAGTTGTCTCCTCTGGTTTCCCCAAGACAGCAGAACCACTTATTTCCCTTCAAAAGACATCTGAATTCTATTTATTAATGTAACTTACTAAAATCATTATTAAATGGTTTTATAATCAACATGAAATAATGTAGAAGTTATCTGTGGTGTGGAAACGATGTCATCATATATTAGCAATGCTCAAAAATAAAATAAATATCTCCGCAGGGCTTTTCCAATATTTGTGGAGTGGCACACCTCCAAAGCACACTCAGAGAGGACAGGGTGTTTTTGGAAAGCTTATTTGCATGCACCCAGGCATGCAGGCGCACACACACACACACACATGGACTGCAGGAAAAAAGCTATTCTATTTTGTTGGCTGGGGAGAAGTCAACTGTTGGAGGACACTAGTTAGTGCTGCCTGCTGCCAGGCTGAATAGGGTTTCTCTGTTTTTCTGCTCTGGGGGTGTGCCACAGCTGAGAAGAGCAGTCCTGCCCTGCCCTCTGCTTCCCTGCCACTCCCCAACAGGGCAAGAATGGACAGGACCAGCATCCCCTGTGAAGGACAGTGCACAGGAAGGTGCCAGCAATACACTGGGGGTGTGCTGGCCTCCAGGAGGGGAGAGTAACAGCTGCCATGAACTCATGCCCCAGGCCAAAACTGGTTTGGGAGAACTTTAATCACAGGATAATATTCACAAAAATTCAAAAGGCTGGGTGTAATACCTAGTAGAGCCATCCCTACATCTCAAAGCACAGTGCTTACTGATGACAACCTTCATACATAAATCTGGTGTGCCCTGCTTGCCTCTCATTAAGCACATTAGACCTTCATGAGGAAGGTTGCTGTCGTAACCAGCTTAGTTACTCATTTTCTCTCTGTCCCCCTTAGCACAAGTAATGAGCATGCTGAGGCTCTGAAACAGGTAGACAAAAGATGACAACAGTTCCTGAGATTCATATGGCACATAAATATTTAGCATTTGATTTATGCTGTGTTGATGCTATTCATCAAGTGCCTTATTAAGACCTAGAAACTTTGAGAGAACTTTGTACATGGGAGGAAGGAAAATCATCCCTCTGATGCTAGAAATATGGAAGAGTCAGAGGTCTATGTGTTGTGGGAAGAGGGAACTGCTCTGTTGTGTCTGATCACTGTGGAAACTGCTGCTCTGCTTTTGGGTTCACAGCCTGAGGGAACAGAAGGATCTGCTCCTTTCAATAGGCAGATAAAGCTGTATTAAACCTCTCCACCTAAAACTGGGTAGATCAGGAGTTGCACTTCATTTTCCTCCCCCGTCCTCAATTTACAGGCGACATAGCTGTGAGGACACTGATGTGCCAGTGAAGGCAAGGGTGAGCTCAGCTGTGCATTATTTGCCAAATTGCATGAGAGTGTGTGTGTGCATGGGGCTGAGTCAGGGTGAGGGCATCTTCTGCCAGGTCTTGGGGAAGCAGATGAGAGAAACCAGCAAGACTGCAGCCCCAGAAACTTTGTGCTGGTTTTGTAGTCAGTAGCCACTGCACCAGTCATCTCTGCATATTTTAAAAATGACAGGCAGTTTGGGCATCTGCTTACATCAATATTCTGTAAATACAAGGATAAATTGGTAGCCCAAAACAGTGAGAAAGCTTTGCATAGGTTCTGTTTTGAATGCTATTTATTACACAGCATGATATACACAGCACTCTTATTCATGTCAGTGGGAGTTTTATGCAAACATGGAAAGCAGAATGTGGCTCAAAATTGTAACTTGATTTGCTGTAGACAGGCCTTTCTGCATGCAAAGCTGTGAAGGCAAGTTCTCCTCTTCACACAAAAAAGGTGCAAACCCAGTGTAGTACGGAGTCTGTGGTAAAGTGCAGAAAGGTCCTGCTGCCTGGTGTGGTTTTACACCAAGTCTTCCATCACCAGGAATGAAGAGAAAGAGAGAAGGGAGCAATCCTGGGAAATATGCATAGATAAAATGTTTCCCTACAGCATTTGGTTATATTCAAATTTGCAACTGATTGTTTTTAAGGAATAAGTGTACTTCTAGAGATGGGACATTATTATGGGGAGCTGATAAAGTCTCTGCAGATAACAATGTACTTAGATTGTTGGAAAAAATGCAATTTCTATCATCCTAGTATCATCTAACCTTAAATGACTGACCTTAATAATCATAGGTTTATGAATGTATAGATTTATTCTTTTGATAGATATTTTGCCTTATTTTTAGAAAATGCGTTGAAAAAACCTGAAAACCTGCCTTCCTGACAAATGGAGATTTAAAAAGTAAGTTGGTTTTTTTTTTTTCTGATACTTATCTAAGTTTGTCTTGCCCTAGGAGTTAGAAATGCTATTATTTATACTGGTCTTAGTACTCTGACTTTTAGATGGTGCTGTAGTGACATTGAAATTTTAAATTTCAGGGAAGAGTATACCTTATGTATGCCTTAAAGTCACCAAATTTTATTACATATTGAAACAAGTGGCCACAGGGTTTGTGTAATTTGGAGTTCACAGATGAAGAAACACTGCCCATGGGAAAATCCAGATGCTTTGACAATAGAGCATTATTACCATGTAGCATTACAGCACTGATCAAGATTGCCACTGAAGGCTTGGACATATTTATCACCCAGAACTCCTTCTGTGATTGTTACTGCCACAAATAAACTCCTGCAGAGCACATAAGCTTTTCACAGAACAGACTTTTTCCACCTTATTTTTTGCTTAGAATAAAGATGATCTCCCTTCACAAGCAAGATTTACCCAAGACCATTTTGAAGAAAGTGTAGCGGAAGGAATCCCTAAAAAATTGTATATCAAAAGCTTAATTAACATGCTTAGGCTGTAAATGTAGATATGTACTACAAGGAAAAAAATAGTCTCCTATGTTGAGTCTATTTCATATTCAGTTTGGAAATTCTAAACTAAGACAAAGTTTTCAAGATATTTCAAAATATACTTCAAAGATTCAGTCTTAGAGCTCTCTGAACCTTAACTGTGACCACGACTGATGGCAGAGTGCCCTATGTATCACTACAGAAAGCAGTGAACCCTGCTACTGATGAGGACATTACCTATTCAAGGTGTCACAGCACATTATGACTGAGAAAACCCTTCTAAACACAGTGAACTGCATCCTAGAATTGCACGCTCTAACATTCCATATGTTTCATACACGGGCCCACTAGCAGGATGGCAGCTTTTCAGGAAAGGACCTGGGGCACCTGATGGATTCCAAGTTCAACAGTAGCAGGTCCCTGTGGCAGAGGTGGATGGCAATATCCTGGGCTGCACTGGGAGTAGTGTTGCCATAAGTCTAGGGGAAGTGATCCATCTCTCTTCAGCACCAGTGAGACCACAGCTAGAGTTGTGTGTCCAGGTCTGGGCTCCCCAGTATCATAGAAACATGAAGTTACCAAAGATGATCGAACCAAGGGCCATAAAGATGATTAAGGGTCAGGAAAAAAGGCTGAAAAAGCTGTGACAGTTCAGAGAAGACAAGACTCAGAGGGAGTTATTATCAATATACACAAATATGTGAGGGGAGGGTGTAAAGAAGATGGAGCCAAGCTATTTCCAGTGGTGACTGGAAATACCATGAGCAATGGCCACAAATTAGAACACAGAAGGTTTTGTCTGAACATCAGGAAACGCTTTATGCAGTTCAGTGCAGTTAGCTGAGCACTGGCACAGGTTGTCCCAAGAGGTGGTAGAGTTTCCATCACTGGAGATATTCAAAAGCCAACTGGACGTGGTCCTGGGAAACTAGCTCTAGATGACCCTGCTTGAAAAGGGGGATTGGACGAGATGATCTCCAGAGGTCTTTACAACCTCACCCATTTGGCAATTCTGTGATACTACTAAACATGCTAAGCAGCAAATCTAGCCTACTGACCTACTGACTAGAGGCATCCTTTCCACACATCCTTTCCTCAGGTCTATCCAAAAAAGTCTGGGCAACTGAAAGCAACTTGTCTGTCAAATATGCTACCTTGCAATCAAAGCATTGCCCTGATTTTAATCTTTAAATAAGTACTGACCAAGTAGTCTACCATCTGTAAACCTCCAAAGCAGTTTGAAAGATTTTGGGCTTTCATACTGTAAAGCGTGTATGTGCAGGCTACTAGGACACCTATCATAACACCCTTGATGGTATCAGCTTTGATCACAGAGACGTCTTTTATTACAGTAGAATATAGGGGAAAAGTTAGTGTGTGTAGGCTCATCCATTTTTAAAAATGTCTACTGCTTGCTTTTTAAAAACCTTTACTTTCCATTTCAGAATCTCGACTTGAAAAAAAAATCCTAATTTAAAATGTCAGGATTTTTTTTTTTTTCTGTATTTGATTTAGTTTTGCTAATTCGTCTTCATTTTCTGACCAGAAATAACTAATTTAACTAGTACTACTATTTATTTTAGTAACTGATTTAGAGCTGGTACAACCTGGTGGGGCTGCTTGTGCCAACGGCATGACGGTTACGTCTGCTGCAGAAAACCTGGCATCATTGCTTGTCCTGAGGAGTAAGGAATCCAGTTTGGAAATCATAGCTTTTCTAACCCCCGCCCACAAATCCAGCCTCGTGCACATGTTAAATCCTATCCATTTGAGATATGACCTGGATGTGTGCCAGTCCTGCCCCTGCAGCACCATGTGTACCAGCAGTTCTGACCTGCAGAAGAATTTGCTGGGGAAGCATTGAGTGGCTGCTGAGAAGAGAGAAGTGGAGAAACCAGGATGGGAGCCTCCCAGGGATGGGGAAGAAGGGTCATGAGCAGAGCAGTGTGAAGAGGGGAAGTTCTCTCTGTGCACCAACCAAGATTTCACCTTTGTGTGCATGTGTCCTGTAAGTGATATTTGGTACACATAGCATTCCTCATTCAAATCCCTCACTGAGGCAAGTCATTGCCAAAAAGACCGCCTCCCCCCCACCCCCCACCCCCCAGGAGACTTCAGTCCTTCCTCACATCATATATTAGCACCTCAAATCTCCTGCATTACTGCTCAGACTAAATGTGCATTTAAAAAGAAAGGGAAAAAAAACCCCACACATTGCAATCTTCCTGTGAAAAAGAATCACAAACATGAGGATAACACCCCAGTCCTGGCTGTTGGGAAACAGTCTCTGTTTGGGGGGGTTTGCTAACTCGTCCTCTCTGTGGTGGCCAAGCCACCTCAGTGCACACGCAGTGTAGCATGTGGAGCCCACGGAGGAGCACGTCCCTTCTCCTGGGGTCGCCGCTACAGTAAATGTCTTGTTAAATAACTGCAGCAGTGGAGATACATGGAGTGCTTGGTGACCCTCATAATTTCTCATTTCTTCCCTCAGATGAAGTGGTCGGCAAGTTGTGTTTATGGTGGTAGTCTGAAAAATGTAGGAGCTCTTGAATGATCTCTGCAAGATGTGCTTTCACTTACCCATGTGCATCTCTTTGTTTCTGAATTTAAAATGTGGTACATCTTAGTGAAGAAAACTAGGTTTCTATGCAGGCAGCCTCTTTTCCAGCTCAGAAGTAAAAGATGTCAAAATATGCTTTTTGAACAAACCTGCTTAGAGGCAGAAGGCTTTCTCTATTGATCAGAAAAACTCAGAGTGACCAAACTGAAGTAAAAATCCCAGGATGATATGGAGGAGGGTATCATTTTTTGTTGCAGATGGCATGTCTGAGCAGCATTTGGCTTTGGTTCCTGGACTAATGCAGCATGTTCTTGCTGCCGGTAAATCCAGTCTACTAAAGATGTGGGTGCTGCAAGACATTCCTAAAGGCTCCCCATTGCACCCCTGTTTCACTTGTGGTCTTTGGTCCCTTTCTCCATCTTCAAATCTGCAAGTGACAAAGTTAATAGAAAACATGGAAGGTGGTAATTGAAGAAAATCTGAAAGGTTTTCTGTAGGAATGCTGAGCAGGAATCCCAGAAGTGCACAAAAGAGATTTTAGTCTGAGCACCTGTGACACTTAAACACCACTGAAAGCTTTATCTGCAGCTTTCCTGATCAAGGGATGGTCCCAGGCAATGCAGTTGCTAGCTGAAACTTTATTTTTTTTTGAGGGATTTATATGCTTTCCTCTCATGAGGATTTCCCACTGCAAATATCTCGAGGTGTGTGTAGCCCAGGACATGTGAACAGAAAGAACTCTGCATATTTTGTGGTTTTGTTGAATGGCAGTGCAGCCCAGGTGATGTAAGAGTGCCTCTGATTTCCAGCTCTGGTACTTCTTTCTTGGAGAAACCACTAACCTTAACAGATCCGTGGTTTTTTGGTCTGCACACTGACAATGGTGGTATGTACTTGCTGTCCTCTGTAAAGGGACCCCACAGGAGTTGGGGGAAGTTTCAAAATCAGCAAACTTTTTCATCATCTTAGAGCTGCACAAAGAGGAGCAGAGAGTTTGTGGGTGCTGAAAAGGCGCAGTATGTCTGTCACAGCTTGCTTTTCTCCCCAGATAGCAGCTATAGAGTACTGGAAGCTCAAATGACTCAGAAGGGGAAGGGGAACCTGTGAAGTCAATGCTACCAAACCCAGCAACCAAGTGGTGAGGGAGAGACTTCCTCACTTTTGTGTCTGTGAGTAGGACAAAACATTCCTGGTGCCAGCCTGGAGCCAAGTAACCCACAGCAAGCTGTTCTGTGGGCAGTGCCAGCGACGAGTGAGCTGAAGTACTGCAGCCAGGTAAACAGCCACGCACACTTCTCCACAGACCCAGACTGCTCATTTGGTTCCTGTCTAGACGGCAGTGCCCCGGCACCTCCTGCCCTGTGCCTTCCTGCCCTTCTTGCACACATTTGCTTGTGGGCTTTCCCATTGCACGGGACTGCAGCTCCATTCACTCCTTGCCTGCTGCCCAGGCTCCGTTTGCCCCTGAGGACACCAGCTCAAACATCAGCTGGAGCGAGGAGCTTGACATCAGGAGAGAAAATGCGCAGTTTCTCCAGACACCCCTTAAAGATGGTTTCAGCAATTTTTATGTGCCGTCTGGTGAAATGCAAGTTAGCTGTTACCTTGGCAAGGGAAACTTTTATGGACTGTTCACGCCCTTTGGGCACGACCCCGGCCCCGTGTCTAAGCTCTCTCACACATGTGGGAAGCAGAAGTGCTATAGCAGGCAGCACAGTCACACACACCAAAGTGAGATGAGAACCAGACTCGCCTTTTTAGTAGCCTCTAAATGCCGCTGTATCCAAATGAACTCTTTCATTGGGTGGGTGTGCAGAACAAATCCGGGTGGCAAACATACAAGATTGGCTCGTAAGGCAGAGGTCGAGAGGTCACAGAGAAGAAATGATGTTTTGCTGTAGGCATCAGGAACCCCAAATATCCACTGGCAATGTTCTCTAGAAAATGTGAGCCCTAAAATTCCATGTCAGTGTCTTGTGGAAGGGAACCCCTGCCCCTGTCCCTGCCTGCCCGGCCCCCCCCCCCACGCTTAGCAGTTTCCATTTCATTTTTTGAATTATTAAAAGATCAAATGTTGGAATGCTGGATAGCCTGAATTCATTTGTCAGATCACGAAGTACTCATAACATTTCTCAGCCTTAATAACACATCTGCTCTTAAAATGTGGTCTCTTGATAATAGCTGGCTGAAAGTGTCTGAATTTAGGGATTATTTGAGACAACAGATTTCCTTCTATTTGGAATTGAATGAGGCATCTGCTCCCTCACCGTCAGCTTTGTGGGATATTCTCAAGGCAATCATAAAAGGGCAGATCATTTTGTACATTACGAGAAGGAAAAAAGACCTCTGTTGGCAATTATGAGATTTGGAAGGGTGAATTAGAGACCCGCAAAGGTACCACTCCATGTCTAAAAATTCTAGCTACTCCATCCATTCTCCCCTCTGTCTAGGGTGGGACACAGATTTATCTGATGAGTGGAGAGGGAGGGGGCAATTCTCCTGTCAAAAGCAATGTTGGCAAAAGGGAAAGAGAAAGAAAATTAATCAGGAAAGGATATGCGCACTCCATCTTGGATAACTGACCCAACAACATATTAGAGAGATTAGGACTCAGAATGGAGAGCAAGGCATGGATCCCTTGGAGGATTAAATGAAATTTTGCCAATATTTATGCCAGTTTGGTACATTGAAAAACCAGGACAAAAAAAATGAATGCTTGCAAATTATTTAACACATATTCATCATCAGAATTTTCTCCCACATATAAGCGGAAGATGATTAATAAAGATGTAAAAACAAAAGCAACTGGAACTGAGAGAAGGCGCTGCTTTGCACTTTGCAGGTATATAATTCATTTCTGGATGCGACACATGACAGGCAGTGCCCAGATGATGCCATTTGCTACGGTAGGAAAGGATGGGTGCTCTGGACCACTTGTCCTGGACAGCACACAGGTGAAGGCGGACAGATAAATATATGCATAAATACACACAATTGCATACATGTAGATCTGCATGCATCTGTATATAGTGTATGTATATACTCACATGCGTGCACACATCTATACATATAGATAAGTATATTTAGCTTTTTAGTCAAGTGACGCAAACTGCTGCAGCTGGAAATAACACTGTCTGTTCATGAAAAGACAGGCATGTACTTAGATTTATTTGTGTGGTAGAAAATGTGTTCGAGGGATGTGAGCTGCCTTAAAGCCTTTGTGAGAGGAGAGGGGAGCAACCTGTGAGACGCCTTGGATGCGTTTGCATCTGGGAATAGTTATTAACTCTAAGACTGATCCAAGTATGAAATACCTGGAGGAGGATCTCCTGCTGCAGGGTGGGATTCTGGCAGGTGGGAATGTGCACCCTATGGCCTCACTGTGATGCACAAGCATCCCCAGTGTGTGGTGGGGAAGATTTTCTGGTTGGTAGGAGGTAAGCTGCTCTGTTTAACCTGAGATGGGCAGAGGAAGGCACGTGACACTGGACGCTGGCTTGAAGGCAATATTTATGAAAATATGTAGCCTGAGTTTGGAAAGGCCACTGAACCTTAAGGGGGTTGTTAATTATTTTGTGTTTTCTAATACCTGGCTAGAGCCCAAAGACTGACTTAGGAGCCTTGTGTGAAGGTCCTTTTCTGAAAATTATGACCCTTCATTTTGAATGACTGAAACCATAGAATAAAAGTCTAGAACCTCACAGCTCTTCAACTATACTTCAGCTCTGCACCAGTGCCATAGGCCTTGCAACTGTCTCTGTAAAAGGGGATGAGGCAGAGGATGGACTGTGCTTTCCCACCACAGAGAGTGCTTGGTACTTTGGCACAATGCAATGTACATAGGACCTTCCCAGAGAGGGAGCGGCAGTGGCTGAGCTCTCTACCCTGGGCAAGTGGCATTGCTGTTGGACCAGGGCAGTTTTTGGCTCACAGGTGACTCAGGGAGAAGGAACAAATGCAAACGCTCTGCATAATACATAATATATCCACAGGTCAGTGAGCATCACACATTCTGCTCTATGGCTGCGCTGCAAAGTAGGATTCTGCTCTTGTTCTCAGCCCAAGAGACTTGCTCTTTAGCGAAAGCTGTGGAGGCTTATGCTGAGAAGGTCTGTGGTGCAATCCCCAGCCTTGGCGGGGATGCTTGGCAGCACTGACACCACCCTGAGCCTCTCCGAGCACTCTGCAGCTGCAGGCGGGAGCCCGGCCAGGGGGCCGGCGATAGATCCCTGTGCAGGGCTCCCATCGGAGCTGGGCTTTAACACGCTAATCCTCGGGGTGAGGGCAGGGTCTGTAGCTCCAGGGTTTTCATTTGGGGATGGCTTGGTTTCAAAGGCAGCTTTTTAGCACTTTGATTGAGGCTCACATCAATTCTTCATGTTTTATATTAGATATTGCAATTTATATTAGGAGAGGTGTTTGAAGTTTCTGATTTTCCCCTTGGCCACCTTTAAATGTAATTTCTAATATCTTAGCCACTCTAATGAAGTTCACAGTAGTTTACATTGTTATTAAACTTCTGTTTGGGGAATATAGCTTTAATCCTCATTATATACCAAATATAGGTACCGAATATTCATTGTGTAATTGCAATTAAAAAATACAACCCCCAAAGGATCTTTTATATTAATTTAAATTATCTTGCACTTATATTATGGTTTGAAATAACATATACTGCTACAATGTCTTTATTGAAGACATTTCAATGTCTGTAGTTATACTTAGAACTCCTTTTTTCAGTTAAATCCTGTTCTGTGACACTGTAGTCATGTAGATATAGATTTACAGCAGTATTATATTTGAACCTTTCTTTCACCCTCTTTGTATTTTAAAGAATCTGTTGAAATCACTAATTTTGCATTCAGTGTTAGCAAAAGTAGAGTAATTAATCCAGGCAGCTTTTTCATGCATTTGACAAAGCTTCATGTCATATGAGCTGTTTTCTCTTTACAAGCAGAGACAGATTCTTTACTCCTTGCAAGTATCAAGGAAGTCATCAAGATAAATCCCCAAATAACACATTGAAGGACTTTAAAATACAAAATTTATTGTTTATAGCTTAAACATGAAAAAAACAATTTATAATCTTCTGCATATAGATAGCATGGTTTGGGACACATTTGCAGTGGATTTCAATAAAGTAAACTGCTAGCAATTTACAAGATTATTAATTTAAGCTAATGTTTGTAGATAATAATACCAACTTCTCTTTAATGTATCTCTCTTGAATCTTACACTGAATATTCTTTACAAGAAAAAAAAAAGGGCTTTTGAAGTTTTTAGATGACAAATGTTATACTTACAGATGATGATCTCTGCGTTTGAAAGCTGTGTTAACTGGCAACATCTCCAAGGGGAAATATTCAGGTAGAGTCAGACTTACTACTATGTAGCAGCTCAGTTACAAAGAAGGGACTCCAGCCTTGGCCTCTGAGAGTTACTACTTGGAGCAGATGCAGCAGTACCCATCACTGGCTTCCAGTCTGCATAGATACAATTGGATATTTTTATTTAAACATTGTGGAAGAAAGCCTGAAAGGTCACATTTCTGCCTGCCAGACAGCCTTTTTTGTTTTTACAGCCATAGTAAGTATTAAATGGAGAAGCAGTCAAGCTAAAATAGAATTAGCATTAAAACAAATTTTGAAATCCAGAGAAATTTGGTGAAAATTTGTATATTTCTGATGCCTACCCTCACTTTTTTTTTGGAACTGACAAACTCAAATGGGAGGGTCAGGGGCAAGTTTTATATTTGCTTCTGTCCCTGTTTTAAGCGTGATCCCCAAATGTGAGGGGATGGGAAAGGGGACAGGAATGGGAAGATTTGGCACAGTGGAGGAATTGGTGTGTTCCTCACTCTGTGTAATAGCCTGCTGCATGTGGTCACTCAGGAGAGGAAGGTGTCCCAGCAGTGTCTCCAGAGAGCACAAGCACTCAGGATGCTTAGATGTTGTGAGCTAATGGCTTTTGGAGGCTGAGTACTCTTCCCAAGAAGATATAACAGGGGTCTCCTTGGAGTGGCAGCTGCTACTAAAACCGTAGTGGGAATATTTGAACAACAGTTGAAGAGACTTTGCAGTTGAAGGAAAGAGGAGAAAGAAGGAAAGTTAAAAGGAGCTCTGACATGGAAGCCATGTCCATGACTTCTTGTTCCCTATGAAGACTGATGGCAGCAGTCCAGCTAAAAGGGTGTTTGAAGTCTCTTGTGACCCCTGGTGCCAATCTGTGATTGCTCCTCAGGCTTACAGCTCTGAGCTTTCTGGACATCATCTCTGTTAGAACTGGGCTCTCCCAGTCTTGTGGTTGAACCTGTCATAGCACATGGACAGCAGGGACTCCACTCCAATGCTTCATGTCCAGGAAGCCTTACTGCCCTTCCTGTTTCATCTCCTGTCTTTCTACTGTGTACAGCCTGTGCATCACCTGTCCTTAACACACAGCTTGATTCCCTGGCCACCCACATGGCATCTGGAGCCAGGGGACTCCTCCTTTTTCTGGAGTCTTGGTAAGCAAAGCCAGGTGGTGCAGGGGAGTGAAACCTAGCTGTTGCAGGTAGGGTGAGGGCTATCAAGCTCCCCACCTATGTGGTGATTCTCATCAAGATAACCACGTAGGAAAGACACAAGTTCAGTGCTGGATGCTCTTGGCCCATCCCATTGCTGCCAGAGGATTGGAGGAAGCTTGCAAGTACAAGTACAAGTAGCTTCTAATTGAGGGAGGGGAGAAGGTTGTTGGCCTTTCACGTGGATTAAGACTGTAAGTGGCGATTCACACATCACTGTGATTGTCTGCAACGGAATGAGTCAAAGCTTTTACAGCCCTGAGTGAAGATGGAACCACAGTGGTTCTGGTGCCAATGACCCCATATAAGTAACAATTTAATGTTAAGATTGTCCCTGGGTGTCCTCTTGGGAAGACTCTTGCCAGGCTGGTTTCTGTGGGTGCCCTGTCTGCAGGAGTTACTCCATAGGTAGAGCTGGGTTTATGGTGGCAGTCCTGGGGAGCTCAGGGGTGTGGGAATGTTTTATATTTGCCAAACTTGGCATCACTTCCTTAGGGGCTGGGTCTCAGCTTTTAAGTAATGAGCACTGCAAGTTCACTGTCCAAAATTGTACCCGCATTTCTTTTACCTGCAGTTATCTTATCTCCATCCCCATCACTGATTCCATGCACAGACAAGCATTGTTAGTACTGTAAGAATTAATCACATACTGTTTGAAAAAAAAATTGACATTTGCATTTCAAAACTCTTACCAATTCTAAACATTTATTCTACAAAACTTGGAAAGATTGTAGTTCTGTTTCAAATTATTCCAGCACCGTGGGCATTGCCACAGAATGTAAAATTGCAGAACATATGAGACTGAAACCTGACACCCGTTCTTCCCTGTTGTGAAGTGTCGTTGATGAAAAATACTCTAGTTTGAAGAAAAAAAATTATGTAGGAGCATGACCTATTCCCAAAGCAGCTAGCCAAGCTCATTCATGTTTCAGGGACAGCTGCATATGTAAATAGAGTAGGGGACACTTCTCCAAATACAATCAAACTGCTTTAAAATAGTAAGAAAGCATGAAATATCTCCTACTGAATAATCTGATGCTACTGCAAGGAAGTTCAAAGTGTTAGCAGAGAAAAGAAAGGGCATGATACTGTTTGAAAGTGTATTCTGTAATCAAAACAACACAGAATTTAGTGAAATCAGTCTTTAATGCTATTAAAATTCTTCTTCCTTTAAACATTTTCCAACTAGACATTTTTAAGTTTTGTACTCAAAGAGATGACTTTTGCATGAAATGAATAATCTACTCAGACATTTCAGTACTTTAAAATGCTCTAGAAAAGATGGTGAAACATAGGTTGAAAGGAGCATTTATAAGGAGGTGACATGAGAGAGACTGGAATTGAATATAAATACAATTGTATTACATATAAGTATAAATATAAATATGCAATACATGTAATTAAAAAAGCCCTCATCTGTGTATTTGCACATATAAGTGTGTATATTTTGCTACACACACACACACACACACACACACACATGCACACACACTGATGTATCTATGCAACCCTTTCATTTGAAGACTCCAAAATGCTTCAGAAAGCTGACTACTGTGCTTAGCTGCTCTCCTTTTACAGATGGGGATGTTAAAGTGCAGAGAGGTTATATGTGCAAAGCACATTGCTTTCTTGGATGTGAACTGCCTCTGCCACCTTCAGCAAGCCACCTGTTGCTTCTGAATGGAGAATTAGCCATTTTGGTCCAAGCATTTCATCTTCCCATTCCAGCTGCTAGTTTTCACTCTACCTAAAGAAAGCACAAGCCACAAAGAAGTTTTGACATGTTTCAAACAGAGTAGCCCATTCTTTAAAAAAACAAGCCTAACTTCACATAGTATACACCATTAATTTCCCAGATCTGGGCCTAAGTCCTGCTTCTCACCCATGCAGCATTTAATTCCCTTTCTAAATCTCTTCTTTTTCCATAAGTAAGTAGGAGTGTTATTTGAGTGAGGAATGAGCAAGAGCTGTAGGCTTTAGCCTTTGAGTTACAGAGATGAAATAGTTTACGCTCACAATATGTTGTATTATTTGAAACAGGGAAATAATATTTTTCAGTGAAAATTAAATTTCAAACATATGTCGACGATCATCCACATCTTTCACAAAACATTGCATGTTCCTGAAGGTCCTTATTTCAAAAAGGTTGGACAATTTGAGTTTGATTCCCTGAACTGTTTATTTACTCTTCTTTTTCTGATTTGTTTTGCCTCTTTCTTTCTTTTATCAAATCATCCGGAGAGATAAAAATGAACTGTCCCACATAGATGGCCAGTTCGGGAGCACACATGTAGGAAGAAGCCCTCCAAAATCCCAGGGCTGCAGAGATGGCATCCCCTTTCACCCAAGCTTTTATACTGATCTGCTCAGTCGTCCACTGAGGAGTCCAATTTTAAGACATAAGTTTGCACATTCTCTGCCAGCAGTGTCTGGGGAACAGCAATAAAGGAAAATCTCTCCACTACCCATATGGGCTACCTTTGCTGTAGAACATGAAACCCTGGCAGACCCCCCCATCTCCTTACTCCTTCTTCCTCTTTCACACCAAAAATGCTCTTGGAGAAATTTAATTTTAACTGTTTCTTCATCACATTGTAAAGCAAACACTGCTACAGATTTCTGTGCTGGATAATCACACTGCTCACAGCTGCCCAGTTTCACTTCCCCCCCATTTGGGGAGGCTGGGGCAGAGGAGAGGTGCACACTAAGGTCTGTGGTGGACCTCAAGGTCTGCTGAGGACCAAACTAAAGTCTCAGTTCCCCTGAGCCTGACCCCTATAGCCCTTGACCCTGTTCCTCTCTCAGGTGTTTGCTTCTTGGGGCTTCAACCTGGGCTGCTTACCCCATAGCCTCCCGGTAACCCCAGTCCCCCACCACTTTTTCTTTACTGCTGCCCATTCTTGTTTTCCAGACTCCTTCTCCCATTCAGCCCTGCTTCCTTCTGGCTCCCAGCCCACCTGTCTTGAGCCATGTCCACATCTGAGATGAACATGGTTGGAGCCTTGGAAATAAAGAACAGCCAGAGAGGCCTGCCTTATTGGTAAGTGTGAAAAAAAAAAATCTTCTAAGAGCTGGATGGTAGTAGGGTCAGGGGGAACAGAAATGAGGTATGAACTTCACCTCAAATCTGGTGTCAATCAGAAGCACCTTGATACTAGAAGTCATGAGTCACACTGTGGCAAGATTAAGGTTTTAATAATGGTCACTGTATTTAAGGTGGTGGATCTGCAACAAATGCTGGATTAACTCCAAATATTTCTGTAAAACACTTTTGGTTTCATCCCCTTTACAATAGTTACACTGGGATTTTGCTAAATAGTATGCTCCTCAGTAGTGTCTGATTCAGAGACAGATATATAGATATTTAGGTGCTCCTTCCCACTGATTAAGGAAGTAAAAGCCTAAAATGGTTTAAAAATCTGCCCTTGAGAGCTGCCATGTGTGTCTGGGCACCCGGAGCACTTTAAGATTTACTGCATATACAGACCCAGCAAAGATCAGAGAAATTCTTTGCCAAACACAAATGGCAATGAGACATACTTTGAACTGTCAGTAGTGCCTTTAATTTTCTTCTCTAAAGATCAGAGTCAATGAAGAATACTTTGAATCTTGGTTTGGGGGCCAGTTCTGAAAACTGGGTCTTGATGCTGCTGCCATGAGACCAACTGTTGTACCCAGCAGAAGCCAGACCAGATCTAAACAACTTATTCAGTGACACACTGCAGTGACTTACTTGACACGTATCTTCTCTGGTTTCCATGGGCTCAGGGGAGAAGTGAAACCTCATGCCCACAGAGCAGCAGAGAACTGGATTGCAGCTGGGCTGCAGGCAGTGTGTGCCAGCCAGTGTGCTCACCAGCACTTCTTCAGCTTTTGGCTCTAACTGGAAACTTGGGCTTCTCATGCCTAGATGGTAATGCTGGGCTCTCTGAGATACACCTATTTATCTGTGTCAAATAGGAAGGTGGAAATGAAAGATGCTTCAAGATACCTGAGTGATATTTTCTGTTTAATCTGATTAAACATATTAGAAGATGCTACAAGCAAAAAATGGCCTTTACAAATACATTCAAATTCTTTGAGTCCATTTGGCTTACAAGAATAAATAAAACATCTCTTATTGCCTCATAATATCAATAATACCCCTGAAATCATTCTGTACTTAATGAGCAATTTAAGAGCATTAAATGCTGTGAACAATCAATTTGCTGGGTATTATTGTGCTTCTGTTTATAAACGTCTAATTATATAGGTCAGACTTGCTTGTAGCCTGTTACCTTCGGTAGCCAGCTGCAGACCTCTGACTCAGAACAGTGAAAAACAATTCCTTTATAAATCTCTCCCAACACAACAGCAAGACCAGAGTATTCATACAACTCTCTAGGATTTTGCTTTGCCACCAGCACGTGGCCCCCATCCATGTCCCCAGCACCCTGTCCCCGTGCACGGAAGCCCCTCCTTGTGCAGGTAATGAGAAAGGTAGGGCTGCGCTGGAGAGGGGAGAACCACACGCCTTGGCAAAGGTTTCCCATAAAGATCTGTCCTCTAGCTGTGGATGCAAACTCAAGCTGGTCGTGCACACAACTCCAGCATGCCGAGCCCACTACCCCTCGGCACAGCCAAATGTTTCAGCAGCTGCCCTTTTGTCCTGTTTCTTAAATAAACAAAGAACAGATACAAATTAATGACCTAAATTTATGGCAAAACACACTGCCTTCCCAGAGCAAATAGCCTTAAAAGAACAGATGTTAAAATAGCATTTTGTACTCAGAGAGAGAAAGCGGCTACCGTGCAAATGGAAAAGCTCAGGATGTGTAGAAAAGAGAAGCTAAAGCATCTAATTGTGCCACGCCGCCTCCCGCTACACCACAAACCCCGTAACCTTCTGATGGTGCCTTGCGCAATAATTATCCTCCCTGGGGCATTCCCCATCCCTTCTTGCCTCCTCTTACAGTCCCAGTAAACTTTCACCTTTTATTCCTTTATATTCCTTTTCTAGATGGAAAGAGCAAAATGATCATTTTGCCAGCACATTAAACAGCGACTGGCAATCCGGTGCTGTAATCCTCAATAATTTAGCCTGGAAAAATTGTGCTCCTGCAATGCACCATCTCAACAAACCATTCCTTTGAATTACCCCTTTGTTTTACCCCGAAGGGTGCATTCATCAGGCAGGAGAGATTATTTCTCACTAATTTTTTTATTGAGACTTATCTTGCCAAAGCCTGTATTTAAGCAATTGTTAATGATATCCAAGCACAAAAAAGGAAAAAAAAAAAAAAGAAAAAAAAAGTGATTAAGATGGATTTTGCAGAGCCGGTACTTATTTCGTTATTTATTTATTATTTTTGCACAAAAGCAGAGGGAGACACAATCATGCACAGGAGGTGAACGTGCCTTTCGGGCAGCAAGCAGTCTCTGTCATCCAGCGCTGGCAAAGGCAGGAGTAAGCGGCACTGGGTCATGGCGAGAAGAATTAGAAGGCATCTCTGTTTTCCCGCCCAGAAAGTGCATTCTGTTTATACTACACCACATTGTATTTCTAGTCTTACTCAACATTTTAATATACATTTTCTTGTCAGGCGTCTTGGCAATCGGGTACACGACTTGCAAGATGGACTGAGAATTCCACAGGTGGACTGATTAGTGGGTGGCATTTCTGAGCTCCAGCAAGCTGTTAGCATTATGTCTGTTTGCTTTAGGTACAGATGTGAAATGATTTGACAGTCAATCTCAAAGTGTGTGTGAGTACTTGGGCTTTTTTTTCTTTTTTTTTCTCTTTTTTTTTTTTTTCTCCCTTCTTGGTATGTCAAACTCTTCTTATAATACAATCCTCATCCGTCTGGTTGTCCATTGAAAAAGCATCCCCCCCGTACCCCCCTCCTGTAGCCAATCTGGATGAGTCATGCATTATTCAGGAGATATAATTTGTAAGTGTCAGAAGTGGCTTTGGTTTTTTTTTCCTGTTCGCTCATTTGAGGACCACAGCTGTCACGACCAAGAGTCCTTGCCGGGCACGAGGGTTATCCCACCGCAAAGACGAATTGTTTCCTTTGGGTAACTTGTCCGAATGCAAGTTTCCTTAACAAAGCCGTAGTCGTAAGCAAATGGTGTTTGACAAGTGGAATTTTCTGTTGACTTGCTCATTTCATTTCCTTCTTTTGGCAGAAACACTTGGAACTTGATTTTCTTGCAGTTACTATGAGCCCAGAATAATAACTCCTAAATCAACACTGAGGAGGTGGAAAGGTACAACAACACAAACACTCAGTAACAGTCAGGACAGCGACATGGAAATATGAGTTGACATGCAGAATAACCACAAGTGGTGCATAATTTATTGATTGCACCTTGTCATGGGAATGATGAGCTCTCAGCTAGAGGAATTATATTTTATATATTTCACAACTTTGGGGAAAAATATAAATATTATATATACAAACTGCATATACACTAACTAATGGATAGAGCAAGATTCCTATTTCCAGTTAGTGAAAAGATTATGTGCATCACAAGGCAATGTTTTCTGGAGCCGGGTAAGCCCAGGAGAGGGGAGGCAGGAGGGCGGTGAAGGGGGATACAGTTCTGTAGCATTGCTTGGGTGTTCAGGTGGACGTGGTAAGGTTACAGCCACTTCAGTCTTAAAATTTCCTTAATGCTGGAAACCAGCTGTATTGTATTATAAACACTAGGTTTAAAATTGCTTTAGATTTCAGTATAATATTTCAGTTGTGAAGTATTATATACATGAACTTGCAAGAAAACTGCAGCATGAACCAATGTGTGGAGACCAGCAAACTACCCCGGAAAAGCAGAGTAAAAGGTCTGATAAGTGTTTATTTCTTATTAACTTTCAAGCTTTCAACCAGGCAGACCCTCGAGCCTCCCTGGCTAGGTACAAGCCAACAGCTCCTTTCTCCTCTCCACATTATATTTGTTTTCAGCACCAGGAGAGCTGCTTTGCTCCCAGGCTGAGGGTGCCCCCTTTCAAAGCTGTTGCTGTTTCCTCCTTGTTTTACTCACTGGGTAAGCAGGGCACCAACTGAAGCAGACTGTTCCCTGTCTCTGGCAATCACACAGCCAGAAGAGGAGACACAGACGCAGCACTGTTTGCTGAAGGACGGTGGCTCAGTCTCAGGGTGGGCAGTCGACAAGCACACACATGAGGACCAGCGACTGCTCCACCAGCAGTACCAACTCGACTGAATGGTTGAAACCCACAAATAAATGAGAAATCCGAATGTTCACCCCACATAAGTTTCTTCGAACAGGTTAACCAACTGAAAAATCAACTTCCACTACTTAAAATAAATTGATTTTTCCTATTTCTACATTGGAAAAAACTGTAAGTGCTTTGATTTCTGCTGATTACCTACTACTGCACTTGAGTTACAACCCTGGAGTCAAAGCTTTCTCCAAGTAGAAAAGCTGTTTCTCCAAGTGCTTCTTTTTCAGTGCTATGAAGAAACATGTCAGAGGAGACACGGCAATGCACTCCAAATGAGAAGCAGGGGCTCAGCTCAGTACTTGCTGGTATCAGCAACAGATTTGTCTATATCACCTTCTGCAGCTAGGAAAGTTGCTGCCGTGCATTTGCCATTTAAGTTGTGAGCTGGTTTCGTGCTGCTTAAGGAACAGCTTAAGTTGGAATAAAAGCAGCTTCATGGGAGGAAAGCAGTAACAAAGCCTTGGGTACCACAAAATCACAGCAGAAAAGTGTTCCTCTGTAGCTAAAATGAAAGAGCCTTCAGAAGGCTGGTGGTCCTGCACTAGAGAAAAGCAGCTGCTGCCTGGGTGACATGCACTTTGATTTAAATGTGCTCAGGGTCCACACGGACTGTGACACACATTTTGCCTTATTTTTGCCCTTCAGACCCAGAAATATGTTTACCACCCTGCTCCAGACAATATATATCACACCATTTCCCGTGATTTACAATAAAATCTTGTCTCAGAAGGGGAAATAATTTCTGAACTGTTTATAATGCGAATGTGATGGAGACCTATGACTAAATATCTCGTTTATTATTTTGCATTAGTCTTCTGACTTTTTATGAGGTTTGTCTATGTTAAAAATAGAGAGAACTTCTGTGGAACACATATTTTGGGTGACCTTCTCAGAATAACAAATTACCAGGCTGAATGCACCCAGATGTGAATCACAATTAGTATGGGGAGGACTGCAAAAATAAGCAAAGGCCAGTGTGCAGATGCCGCTGCGGGCTGCAGGGAGGGAAGCAGGGTGGGAGGACGCAGCCTCCCCCGCTCCGCGGCCGCTTCAGAGGCACCCGACGAGCAGCCAGCAGCAGCTGACTCACCTCGGCGGCTGCCAGGGGTCTCTCTGGCAGAGATAAATTCGCTGTGAGAACCGGGTCTGCCTTCCTTACAGCAGAATAATTGAGTTCCTGGGTAGGGAGGTACACTGAGCGGGTCCCCAGGAAGGAAGGGAGATGTGGGCAGCAGGGCTTTGTTAAATGTCCAGGCTTCGCCCCGCTGAGCCCGTGGTGTCCCTGGCGTGTGGCTGGAGCCCAGCTCCCTCTGTTCAGTGCAGTTGTCTTTTGCTGTACTGCTTATTCACACATCGCAGCTCACTCCGTCTAGCTGCCTGGGTACCGATGCCAGGGAAGCTGAAACACCACAGGCTCTGCAAGCCCACCCAGACCACAGGCTCCAAAGTGCATGCCGCTGCCTATTCCTCTGAAATTAATATCTCAGCTCGCTAAATTAAAGCAAGCAGGGTTTCACCCAGGCATGTTGTGATCACACCTCCAACTTGCAATATAGATTTACCATGTAAACTGCTAAGCAAGGTACGGTGCTCTCCCAGCAGGAGAAGACAATGTCTGCCTGCAAGGAAAAGGGTGGGAGAGCAAGGGTGCAAAGCCCTTCTCCAAACAGCTCCGGGGCACCTGTCCACACCAGCACAGGAGATCCGGTACACGGAGAGGAGGCTACATGAAGAAATATGTTTCTCACCTGGAGAGCACTAAAGTCAGAGGCACAGAACATGTTTTATAAAGAAGGCAGAAGCCACCACAGCTGAGCAACGTGAGGCACGGAGGTTGAGCACAGAGCAGGTCAGTGCCGGGGCTGAGCCCTGACTTGCAAGCCCACGGCTGCAGAGGAGAGTGTCCCAGTACATCCCCAACAAACGGAGTATTTTAGTATTTTTGTGCGTCTGTGCAGAGTTCAGTGTTTTGCAGGTGGGTCATTTCTTCTGCCCAGCCCCTTGCTGCGCCTCTGCTGAGTGCTCTTCAACGCAGCTTTGTCTGCTCTCCACACTGCTGAGCCTGTTGGGTTTTTATTCTTTGCTTTTAAATCAGTAGACTTGTTACCATCTTTTAAAAGTGTGAATAGCTGCAACAGAAGCCATCAATTAGCACAAGCAAACAGGGCCAAAGTCCTTCCTTCCTCCTCCCCCACAGCATATTGTGAGAAGAGCTGTGCTCTTCTACTTGGGAGGCTGCTGGAGAGGCTCTGAAGTTGAGCGGTCCCAGTGCCGCCTTTGCATCTGCTCTAGGACGGACAGTACGCGCAGTGCGAGGGAGGCAGGATGGGCTTTCGGCACTGGCACCACGACAACGGGACCGAGACCAGCTCAACAGCAGCAGCAAAGGAAGGCAATTTTTTTCCTCTTTCTGTTCCAGAGAGCCTTCCAGGGCTGAGGGAGGTTGCCAGAGGTTGCCTGGGTTTTTTCAGTGCCATTCCCCCTTCCCAGTATTCAAGAAGCTACGGGGGGAAGCCCCTCCAGCAGCTTTGCTTAATTACTCTGATCTATGGAGAGGCTAGAAAAGCCTCTCTGCTGAATAGTTTGCAAACCGGACCGTTTGTGCCAGAAGATTTCTGTTGATTAGATGATGCAGAGTATTAATTAGAATATAGATTATATGCAGGGGCTTTACCATAAGTTTGCTGCCATTTGGTCTGGGCATGTACATTTCTTGCCACATTGCTTTTTCTCCCAGAAAAGCAGTCTCATGGAGCCAGCCTGGCTCCTAACACGATTCCCATCCAGCTAAGAGGAGGCTGATTGCTTTCTCGCTTGTGAGTTAGAGTGTATTCCTTACCAGCCCGGTGAAGGATGCAAAGAATTACTGTAACATTGACTAAACCTCACAGAAATGCGCAGCTTGTGGCTGAGCCCCACCCAGTCGGCCCGGCCCCTCAGCCGGTGCCACCATGCCACGGTCAGACGGGTCCCCAGCCAAACCAGACATGGGAAGCGTAGTCAAGTGGCCACTGATTTGAGTGCCAGCATACACTTGGCAGGGGCTGCTCCAGAGTCCCTTTTCAAGCCGCACCAAATGCAACCTCCAGGGGCAGGAGGGTTATTCCTGCCACTGATTACTTTGTGTTTGCTGGGGCCCTGGGATTTGCTTATCCAGTTCCCTTGGGCCACATTTGAAGTGGCTCTCTCCAAGTGCAGAGGGACATCTGAGATGCAGTTACTACTGAAAAAAATGTAGTAATTTTTCAGATCACAAGGCAGATCAATGACCTGCCTCACCTGCAGCACATGCCAACAGCCACAGGTCCTTGACAGTAAGGATTCCATTTGGGGCATTTTTTGAAAATATGTGGCTCACAGGGGACATTTTTTCCCCAAGCTATAGTTGGCTTACTTACTAAAGCATGATTTATAGCTTATTATCCATATAAATACATATTTTTTTCTAGATTCTGTAACCCTTATATGCTCTTCCAAGAGCAGGTACCATGTGGCACAGTGGTATATTACCTGTGCTTGGAGAAAACTTTCTAGTGCTTATGTGTCAGTAAATAGAAATTACAGTCTCATAGAGAGTGAACAGAAGCACTGGATTATCTCTGCTGTGCTGTTCCCTGCCTTATATACCTCTAATGTGCCCTTCTTCCTTATCCTCTTTCTAAATTAAACAGCCATTCTGTTTTTTACATCTCTCATTATATATAGAGGTCTTTCCATATGTCTAACATTTGTGTGAGTCTCAATACATCAGACCATGTAACATGCTGATTCACAGAAATCTCACGTTCTGTAATGACCCAGCCTTTGAAATCTACCTGCATTTAAAAAATATCTGGATCAGATTTTGACTTACCAAATTTTATCTGACCACCTCTTAATCAGAGATTGCTAGGATTGCTTTCATGTAGGATTTGACCTCAGACTTTCTCGTTTGATTCAAAGTCAAGTTTATTAAAACCAGCAACTTTGTTCAGCTCTTTAAAAGGAAGAAAAATACTGATGTGTGTTTGCCACTTGGAAATGTCTTGCCATTTCCCTTGATCACAGTTCATTTAAAAGCAGGCAAACTAGCCTCTGCCCCTTCCAAAATACCACCTTCATATCCAAGAGCTGCCTTCAAATGTTTCCAAAGCCGCTTCAGCCGCGTGAATGTCACACTTCTGCAGTGCAAAATAATTGCCTCGTGGTGTTAGAAGAGCTATTGGTAGACTTTCACTGGGTAGTGTGGGAGATGCTGAGGTGGGCAACTGTGATGTCCCTACTGGTACTGGGCCCACTAACTCCAGGTCCAGTGCAGTTGCAGGTAAGGCATTTCTGGTCCCATGCACAGACACAGCTCTCAGGAAAACTGGCCAACAAAATGCCATCTGTCTTTCTTGGTGTTTGCAACTGGAGACACTCAAGAGCTGTCTGGACCTGGTTTCTGGGGAGCCCTGCTTGAGCAGGGGCTTGGACCAGCTGACCTTCAGAGACCCCTTCCAACCTCAACCCTCCTGCGATCTTTGACACTGTGGTAACACATCAGCTTCCTCTCCTTGGCCGGTCACGGCAGCTCAATCATCAACCAGCACTGTAGAGCCATTGATGCTGCAGAGCCAGGGTGGGTCTGCAGCACAGGTTCCCTGCAGGGAGGAGAGATGTGGACTAGGTCCTGCTGTGGGCTAAAGCTTTGCCCCAGATGGGGCACCTCCAACCCCTCAGGATTTACTGCAGGTCAGCACAACTGGGCCAGGAACAGCACATCTGTCACATCCTCAGCTGAAAATCAGCTATTGCTGAACCCAATGCATTGCAGAGTTACACACAGGTGAAAAAGTTGAACTGCTGGAAGTGTAGCTTTGCCTGTGTCCACACATAATGCAATGCCATGGTCAGACATTGATTGTACTGGGGCCACAGAGGCATTTCAGTGACACATTCCTGCTCATGATACTGAGTGTCCCCATCTCATTCAGGATGTGGGAGCTGTAGAGGGCACTGACTCACAGGCCACTCCCATAGTTTTCATCGAGAAGTTAATTGAAAAATGTTACATCTCACTACCTTTGCTTGTGACATTAACTGTGAGGGGTTGTTCCTTCCCTGCACTGAGGTCCCAGCACATTCATCACTCTCTGTTTGCTCCCTGTGACCCCAGTGTTCAGATCAGCAAATGACAAAAACTATCCAAACCTAGGAGGTTTCCTATGTGCTAATCTTCCAGCTACTCTGCAGTGCAACCCACCTGGACTTCCATGCTGCTTTGATGTAAAAAGTGCCTTGGATCATTCCATCATTGAGACCCTCTACCTGTTGGCTCTTTTTACATTTTGCACCCATGGATTTATTTCCTGCTTGTCTTGGCCCAACATACTATGCCAATCATTTCAATCTTCCTCACACACCGGTTCTCCAGACCCATCATAGATACCCAGTTGCTCTTTTAGAAAAAAGATTTCTCTATTAACTGAAATAAATTGCTTTCACTTTTACTAGCTGCAGATTGCCACAGTCACTGCCTTAGGTTCATCTTTATGTTCAAGCAACTGATTTGTATGGTATTGAAAGGTTTGGTCTCTTTTCTGGGGGCCTGATCACTGAGCTCTTACACAAAGCCATGGTTCAACATCATCCCTTTACTGTTTTGAAACAGAGCTAGGACTAGAGACGGGACGGTTCAGTGCTTGGGACACTGAGAGGCAATGCAAGGGACTGTGATGCAATCTCTTTTCTGGCACTGATCTCCCGCAAGGCTTGGAATGATCACTTGATCTCTTTGGCTCTGAGTGCCCCAGCAAGGGCTCGCCAGCACAGTTCCACCACCCAAACACAGTTACAGCCCACTGCAGCAGGTGACGCCTTTTTCTTGGACATCCGTAAAAAAGCCCTGCTCCCTGAGTGTAATGATCTAACCAGAGGGAGGAATGTTATATCCCTCTAAATGCAGCCCCCATTATGCTGCGATCAGCAGAGGTACCGTGACGAGGGACACAAACGATTTCAAACCTTTTCTACTGCTGTGGCTTGCCAGGTTTGCATGGAGAAGTTTTGCTGGCGTAGCCTGGGCCAATGCATCTCCGAACCTTATGTACGGGGGACAATAGACAATCCAGGCCTCACAGACTATTTAAGAATAAACTCCAGACTGTGAGCTGCTCAGACATCTTGGTTGTCGACTGCATATAGGTGCCATCCTAAAACTGTGAAACTGAATACCCTTAATTTAAAAATTCATGCCCAGATCTGTGCTTTGCCCTTCATCCTTGCATTTACAGAAGGCTAAATTGAGATCCCAGATTTTACATCCAAACGCCGAAATGTTCACAATTCAGGCTCCTGCGAAGGCTTACAGACAAGCACATTTTAAAACTGCATCGTGTAAACTGTTTATGTGCTGAAAGAAAGCCAGGGATTTTGCTAATGACAAAGAAATTGTTCTCTCCTCTGATAGCTGAAAGAATTCCTCTAATGACAATAAACCCTCTCTTTTGCAAATTTGCTTTGGGTAGATGGCAAGATTAAAGAACAACCAGCCCAGCTATGATTTTTCAGATTGCATAAGTACCTTAAAAAGATGTTCATTATCTAAAGTGACGCCTCTTCCCTAATTGCAATGCCACTATTATGTGAGATTAATTTTTTTTTTCCAAACCCTCGTAGACAGTAAAACCATGTTTTAGCCTCGGGAGCGAGCCTTGCTTGGAGAGGTAGTGCTTGCTAACGGAGATGGGGGCAGGTGTGGGGCCCCCCGACGGCTGCCTGTGCTGTGCTGCGAGGACCGCTCTGCTCCTGTCCTCACCTCACCCCGTCACATCCAATCTGCTGCCCCAAATCGCAAATGGGAATAAAAAGAAGTGCAAAGCCCTCGACTGGGAGGCGGTTGCAGAAAAAGCTGAGGCTGACACTGAAAACCAACATCTCCGACAACTTGCACACACCAAGAAATATTTGTTTGTTTGCCTCGACTCCCGCTCCTCCTGTTCATTCAGCCCCTGGTATGGTGCCAGGGCCTGGCCACATGTCCCATCCCGGTGGGACAGGGCACCCCGCCGGAGGGGAGCAGCCGAGGCTCCTGCTCACCGGCAGCCAGGCGCTGCGATAGGTCACGGGCTGGGAAAAGCTGGGAGCTTTGCCGTCACCGTGAGCAGTTTGGCACAAGGGAGGCTGACAGCATCCCTGCCCAGCCACCGCGGTAGGCAGGGGAGCAGCCTGCCTGCACCGAGGCTTTTCTTCCTGCAGGGATAAAAGTGGAGACAAAGCGTCTTTCATGCCCGGGGGCATCAAGCGGAAATATTCCCTGGGCCAAAAGGGCACCCATCAAATCGCCGTGAGCAGGGTGGCCGCAGCACCCCGGGGCCGCTCCCATCTCCGCGGGCAGTACACGGCGCAGGCGAAGCTCGCACCGAGCCCCCCGATAGCGTTCGTGCCTGCCCTTACCCAGCCCCCGGCTGCCACCACCATCAGCAAACCGGCTCTTTGGTGCCCCACAGCTCATCCACATTTGCAAGTGACCCTCAGCGCACAAAAGGGGGTCTGGAAAGAGACTGTAATCACCTCCGATCAGCTTTCAGAGAATCGGTATTATTCGGGCAATAATTTATTGAGGTTTCTGTTTGTCTTTGAAAATACCAAAGTATAACATATGCATCCATACGTGCACTTGAAATTGCTGGGAACTCTGTAAACCTTGTCATTTTAATCCTGTTATATGGTTTATATTTAATTGGTTGCTAGTGAGAGATGAAAATTTCACAGATCTCCTAAAGGAAGGAATATTGTTAATCAGCTCATTTAGCATGGGAAAAGGATACGCATCCGCTCTCTAAACCAGCATTTCACAGCCCCGCACAGGTTCCAGTTACTGCAGGAGTCAGTTACCCCTCAAAAAAGTTGGAAGATTAATCCAAAGCTAAATCAGTGACATGATTGTGTTCCAATTACATTCCACTTAAATGCATATGTTTACAATATCCTTTAATAATAATAATAATAATAATTAAACATAGTAAAATACTTCCAAACTTGGCTCATGGCATCGTTGTACTTCTAGTGGAAAAAAAATTATCTGAAGCCCTGTCAATATGCCACTTCCTCCTCCCCCATCTTTTAACAGAAGCAGCCTCCAGTGAAATAATCCAAGCTGTGTTCAAGAAGTTGGCAAGTGGGTCCAATTAAATGTGGTTTTAGTGTATTCTGGCATTTGCATATCTAGTTTGCCAAGAAGTAATGTTTTAGAAAAAAAACCAAAACCACACCATAAAAAAAATGCACAAAAAAACCCTGCTTTGGTCCAGACAGAGAGTGGATGGTGTGATGCATCAATGAACTTTGTCCCACGAATCACAGTAGTTTAAATGAATAAATAAATAAATAAATTTTGTCTCATCTATTGCCCCTTTTTGGCTAACAGGCTTTGCAATAATCTGAATGTCCTGTAAAAGAAAACACACAGAGGGAATATTAGAAAATTAATGCAGCAGAAGAAAAACCAGCTTTAATATTTAGTGAATCATTAAAAAACTTAATTCACAATGACCTTTATTTAATGGAAATATTTAATGCCTTAGCGGAGCCATTCTCCAGATAAACAGTGATTAAATAAAGCAGTCCATCAAAACAGCGCCTGTTCTCCAGGACGCAGAACTGAGAAGTCAATCGTTGTTTGGGAACGATCGCTCACCGCTGCTGCGAGCGATGCCTCGTTTTTCGTGGCTCCTTGTCCTCCCCTCACGAGAAAAACCGCAATCACTTCCCTGGTACCCCAGCCCCCTTTTCCAATCTGCTGGTGGGTTACGTGCAGACCCCTGGGCGTGGGAGCTCTAACGTCCCATTGCCCCCAGGCCACACCTCTGCTGTCATTGTGGGATGCCATGGAGAGCCACAGGTGCAATCCCTCACCTTATTCATCGTTCTAACACAGAGAAAAATCTCAGCAGAGGAAGGATATTTGGAAAACAAAAACCCCACCCCAAACCCCTCGTAAGCCCTAATTCTCCACAAGGCTAAGCGTAAAATGATGTTTAATGTGTACTGGCCATTCCTTTCACTCATTTATTCCATAGCCAGGACAACCTTGCTACAAAGCAAGGAGAGTTAATTAATAAAACGAGGCAGCGTGGGGTTATATGGAATCTTTAAAGCCTTTATCAGTTTGCCAGTCCATTAGTGGGGCTGCATTCTCCGCAAACTCCCTGCTCCAATATGTGCAGCAGAGCAGTTAATTTCTTTTGGACTCAGTCTATGGCACCAAGCTGTTTTTTTTTTTTTTTTCATCTTTATCCAAACAAACTATTAAATAATCAACAAATAAGAATATTTAACCCAAAATAATGAGAGGAACGATCGCTCGCCTAAAAACTATAAATTAAAGCTATCCAGTCACAAAAGAAAGTTGAGTCATCCATTAAGCAACAAAGGAGAAGGAAAAAATAGATCTCACTCGGATGTTTTTGTGGCATTGGTTGGCTTGCAAATGTGCCCAAACCGAGGCCCCAGGAGGATGGACGACTGGAGACTGAAATTGCTCTGAGACTATCATCAGGCAAGAGTTTCCAAAATATTAGAGTATGCCCCAAAAAACAAGCAAACAAAAAGACAAGGGCCACTGTGTCCTTCACTCTGACCAAAATGCAGGGTAGGACCTGTTGTTTGGAGCTGGCTGTGGAGGGGAAGCCTTCATCCAGGAGCAGCACACAGCCTGGAGAAATGCACTATGCGGCTGTGATATGGCAAAGCCCAGCTGCACTGAGGGGTCAGGCCACCCTGCGCTGGTGCCACAGCATTCTCACCCTTCATCAAAAGGCTGGGGAAGGGACCTCCCTGCCTTGCTGCCACCCCATGGGGCCAGGACTTCTTCCCTCTCCTTCCCCATAAGGAGACAGCAGAGCCATGAACCTGCCACCAGCCTTTGTACTGATTTGCCTGGCCTTGCTGACCTCATTGCCCTGTGTGGCTGCTGCAAGCTCAGGCGGCAGCACTTTCCAAGGGACTGCAATGGAAAGTAAACCCCAATTTTAGGAGCAAAATCCCTTCCCTGTTCCTTCCTTCTCCTCACCACCCCTCACCAGTCATGCACAAGAGCTGTGTTTAAAAATGGGGGGGGGGGGGGGGCGGGGCGGGGAAGGGGGAGAATTTTGCAGTGATTTCCAACCCCCCAGCTGTATCTCTCAGAGTAGTTTTCTTGTGGATGCTGTGCTAACAAGATGCTTGACAGGCACCAGGCTGCGCGCTCACAGCCACGCTGCCGACTGCCGAAATTCACAGCCCGCTTCCACACGGCACAACAGGAGAAAGCCTCCTTCATGGCATGTACCCGGGATGGCAAAACAGTCTCCCAGGGAAAATGAGGCTAGGGAGGTGGAAAGGAAATGGGGCAGTCGCAGGAGTATGCACATAACCTGGAAGAATGCTACAGCTAAAGTCAGTAGCTCTTTCCTATTTTTCTAAATAAATAGTGTAGACACAAGCCAGGGGTTGCAGCAAGTGCCCACTGAAGACCAGCAAGTATCTCAGAAGGATCTGTGATGGAACAAACACTTCCATAATTAGCTTAATTTCTGCCCAGAACCCAGGGATGAACTTTTATTTAACCATACTCCTCCGGTGTTCTCCAGAGGACTTGAAAATTGTTTTCTCTTAGCAACAAATAACTCTGGGAGAACGCGTTCAAATCGGATCCGCCGACAGCAGAAAGGCGCGGAGCCAAGCCTAACATCAGGCATCAAACATAGTGCACAAAGGGGCTGGAGAGGTAGCACAGAAGATGTGATGAAAACACTCTGAAATATCAAACCCTGCATCCAGCCTCAGGAAAAACATGACTTTCACTGATGACTTTCATTCTCTTTTATTTTTTTTTCATCCTTCTTCAATACATTCTGTGGCTTTGAATTAGCCGCATCATTTTACCAAGCAACATTGGCCACGGACTTCCCACTCCCAATGTCTCATTCAGCAGGAGAGCAAGAGAAAGCCAGGGGCCTCTGCTCCAGGGATGGAGTCTTGAAGTGCCCCAACAATGAGACTTCAGGTGTGGGCTTCAAAACCATGATTCTGACATCTGTAAAGTTATGAGGAGGAGCTTTGCCTTTCTTTGTTCAAAATAAAAAAAAGAAGCGTTTGAGATGAATTAAAAATGTTTCATCTTCCAGGAGTGAGGCTCCCAACCTTGCTGTAGTATATTGCTTCCTTCCTAAAAGCCAGAATTAAAAAAAAAAAAAAGGGGGGGGAAAAACTCATAATGCATTTGTCCTTAATAAGAATCAAAGTGGTGTAGAAAAGAGTCTTTATACCTCCCATTCCCATAGCCTGATTAATGTGCTCTGTCTTTCAACATGTGCTTTCCCTTAAACCTCATTTTTCTGTAATTTCCTTCATTCTTTTAACAATGTGCTTATCCCTATTATAGAAAAAAAAAAAAAAAGAAAAAGAAAAAGCCACTCTTCACAGATGTTGCCTCTCTTCTCACCATCCTCCTTCTTCTCAATAAAAGGAGACAATACTGTTTTCAAAAGGTGAGCATCAATATTAAATTATATCAATACATGGTAAACTGATGTCTTTGCAAATAATTTTTTTCTGCCCTAGACATATTCTTAACCTGTTCTGGAAGTAACAATAACTATCCAAAGTAGTTGGATATTTCCAAATGCAAAATTTTGCCTGCCATTAATGCAGGCAGTTTTGGACTGAAAGGATCTGGCTCAGCTATGAACAACTGTAGGACCTATCAAACACTCTTGATAAAAAAAAAAAAAAATCCTAAAACACTAAATGGTCGTGCTTTCATGTGGGGGAGCCCTGAATCTGAAGAGCATCAACCTAAAATAGAAGGCTAACATTAGGATGAGTGCTAGTCATCTACTCACTGTCTTGAAGGTGACTCATATGTAGCTCACGTCAGGTAGGTCCCAAATCTTAACACCTCCACTCGCCCTCAGGCTTCATTCCATGAAGAGGGGTTGAGAGACCAGGCCCTTACATTTATCATATTTCTTTTTAAATAGCATTGAGTACAGCTCTCAGGTATCCAGCTCCAGACCATCCAGCTGCATTCCTAGTTCAGAGTACAACACTTTAAAATCAGATTATACCATCAAGTGTTTCTGAGAATTGCACATCCATTGGCCCAGGGCAGGCAGGGAGCACTCCCATCTCCATTCTCTGCTGCAAAAGTGTGAGCACAGTTGTTTTAATGACTTGTTGGAATACACATTATCCAGCGTCTTCCCAGAAACAATGTTTCAGGCATTTTCAATCCCTCTGGCAGAAGCGTGCCCACAAACCTGCTGGTGTTTGGGGATGAAGGCATCGTTTGCCGCAAGGTGCTGACCCCTGGCTGTCTTGGTGGCTGGCGGGAGCAGGGAACCGTCTGGCTCGGTCCTACAAACAGCCCCAGTGTCTGCTTGATGCCCTCACCCTGACACAACACCCACAGGCTGCAAGGTGAACATATCTCTGCTGTATTTTCTCTGCTCAGCAGGAATCCCGCCTTTTCTTTCACACTGCAAACTTCATGTTATAGATTAGAGAGAATAATAGAGCACATTAAAATCAGCAGTCTTAGAGAAAAGAAAAAAAAAGAAAAAAGCTTGATCTACTCTCATTTTTAACTACTGGCTATGGCCATAAAAGGTTTCTTCAGAGAGATTTCAAAATGCATGCGTTTCTTGATCCAAATTTAGCCCAAGAATAACAAATTTCATGAGTGGAATACTGCTATATACCATTTGTTTCCTCATTTTTTTTCAAGTTTTGTTTTTGCGAGACTTTCCCAAACATTAATGAAAAATAATTTTTGTTTTATGACAAATAAATTGGGCAAAGCACAACTTTGGGTTTGTTTTATGCTTCAGGAGCCTTTCCTTTTGAGTAACAGTCTTGAGAAATCCTGGGAAGTATGTTGCAATGAGTTATCCAACACTTGCAGAGGTATGTTGGTCTGTCTGTCAACAGGGATCCCAGTGCTCCTGTGTTCATTAAATTATATTCTCATAATTAACATAGAGATGTACAACTCTTCATTTCTCCAAAAATCAAGAATTGCCTAGTTAGTCTCAGCTCGTTAAACCACAGATTTTTCTTAAAAGTCACTCAGTCATTTGAAAATAATGAAATACTGGTATTTATAGTGTTTTCAAGCTGTCATGTATTTAAGCCTGAAAATCATCTATGAACAGAAATCACATTCTGGATACATGGTGCCAGTCAAACTACTTTTAAAAAGAAAGAATAAGCTATGGAAAATTAAGACCTGGTAGCTATAGCCTATGAAGAGAGAATATGTTTCATTAAGATTTTAACTATATTTTTTATCTTGGTATGAATTTCTAAAATTATCTCAACACGAATCCTTACTAAGTGTGAATACATGGCAAATGTAGTTGAAAATAAATTATATCTTGTATGATAAACCTCTATCAGCTTCAAGGAGTTTTATTTATAGATAAAGTACATTTTTAAAATTGTAAAAAAAATTGCAAAATGTATATTGGGAGCACATCCAAAAGTTTAAAAAAAGTGGCTTAAATGCTAAAATTGAAGACTATTTGACAAAAGCATAAAATACAGCATCGAGACTAGTTTTTATTTTCTTAATAGATATAAATAAGACTTAACCAAACTGTATTTGGGGAAGGTTGTGAAAGAAATATTTAAATCCCTATCTAGATTTAAATCCAGATACAGCGTATACCATGCCGTGGAGCTGTTTTGAGACAGTTAAGCCTTTTAATATACCTCCTGTAGTACTGAGGCAGTAACATATTGCTTTACCAGTTAAATCCTTTCGGAAGTCATGATGTACATGTAACTTGCTCTTTAAATATTTCACTAATTTAAAGCAGGGTTTCATGCACTAGGTTGTTATGGCTGGGGATGTGCTGTGTAAATCCCTATCTGGCATGTTCTGGACGTGGCATAAAAAAATCCTTCTTGGTGCTCAGATTAGCACTGATAACTGCAGGAATCACAAGCAAGGTTGCACAGACCACATTGTGTTGGCTGCTACATATGAACACTAAACACATCTTCTAAAGATCTTTAAGGAATTACTCAGGCTGTGATTTTGATGCACACCTAAATAAAAATTAGCAAGCTATTTTTAACTACTTCCTCACATGCACACACGTGTTCATACACATACACACATTTTAAAGCACAACACTGAGCTTTAGAACAGTGCACATTAAAATGTCCTAAAAAATATTCACCAGCTGTATTTTGCATTCAAACATTTATTTGTTTCCCGCAATCCCTAAAATACTCAATCACACATTAATTTCAGTTCCGAGGCTGGACTGCATACCTTCCTTCTCCTTTGCAGCCCCAAGCAAAATCTTGCTAAAGCCAGGCTCAAAAAGAAAAGAAAATTTGGACTCCCGGTAACAGCTGCGGTACAGGAGAGGCATGAAGTCTGTCCCAGTGAGGGGACGGTTTTACACAGAAATTGTGTCCCCCTGCCACAAATGGTTGATGTTGAGGAGTTATCAAGAATGAAAACTGTGTCCATTCTGCACGAAGATGACGGTGTATTAGTGGAGAGACTGTCTTCTAAGGACAACAAGCCTGAAAGCAAGAAACTGAATTAAAGCAAAATGAACCTGAGGATAATAAGCAGACAACTTTAACGAGTTCAGGTTCAGGAAAAATTGACTAACCCAAGAAGGTAAGAGAAATACTCCAGTTTAATAATCCACGGCTTATTTTTGAAAAAGAGAAATATGTTTGGGTTTTTTTTCTTTTTTTTTTTTTTTGCAAACATCTCTGTTACTGGAAACTTCTGCAGCATTTGCTGTCCCTGCCAGAGTTCAGCCTGTAGCACCTTTGGCTTTCCCGCTGCCTGGCTGTGCAGAAGGCTTAGCCCACTCCTGCTCCGCAGCGCTGGGTAAACTGCCGATAATCTGCACCAGGAGCATTTCAGTATGACAACTGGTTGAAAGTAATACTTCCTTTTTAGCCTACGAGAAGAAAATGGATAACCTTTCCAAAAAGTATCATTTCTTTGTTAACACCCATTCACAGGTTTAGCTGGATTTTATCACACTAGCAGGAGCTGCTGACTGTAGACTTCAAGAAGCAGGACTTGTCTGTCCACATTTGCCAGAAAAAGGGAACTTTCCATTTTCAGCTCAAAAACACTCATAAAGGACCAACTCCTCTCTTACCACATAGAAAATATTTTTTATTTCCAAAATCACTAAATTTAATGACAGAGTTAAAATCTGAATGAAGAGTCACAAAATTTTCACAGGACTCCTGAAGTAGAATATTTTGTAAGAGCCCAAAAGATTTGTGGTTCACTGTGGTTTTTCCTCCCTTTAAAAATGTAAGACAGTTCTGTTAAAAATTCACATTTATTGTGCCAGTAAGAAAACCTTAATACGTTGGTTAGATTTCTTTAATAACAGCCCACTCTCCGGATATATTTCAGTTTGGAAATCACATGGACAAAGAGTGTTAATAATGAATAAGTTTGAGAATCTGGCCACGGAGAATTATATGACAATATTTTAGCATCAGTTTTCTAATTTTGGGGTATTTTTTGTAGGATTGAAATGTATTTCACCTTCATTCTGAAAGAATTTGTATTGCTTCAAAGTGAGGGGAGGGAGCAGGTCGAAATTTTCTCCCCTTCCAAGTTTGCCTCAGCTACAAATTGCTGCAGCATCGCTGATCATAAAACAGGGGGCTCAGGATTTCATTTTTGAGTAGGCTGGAAAAATGTAATTTTGAAGTTGGTTATTAGGAATCAATTAAAAAGTTAGGGCATTTGATTATTGCAGATTCAGCTGGGGGAGGCAGGAGGCAGTCAGTCCACCACCACCATTATCTGTAGAAGGAAGTCAGAGTTACGCTGTTGCTGGGAGAGAGAACAGCAGCGCCCTGCCTGAGCAGGTGAGCCAGCACGGGGCAAAAGGGAATCTGTAGCTTTGCAAATTAATTTAAAAATTTTATTGAGGCTTCCAACAAGGCAATGCAAGTTTTGAGGGAATATACTGGCTTAATTTAGGAAGCAGTACAGAAGTACATGCAATTGTTTGGTGCTCATTTTTACCCTAAGGCAGGAGAGGAGGAAAAACAATGAGGAGCCCTTTCCTTCCTTGGCCAGAAAGTTTTGTTTTAGACTCCTACCAAGTTTTTCAAATTGCACCTAATACACACAGATCTCAGTAAGTAGATTGTCTATAGAATGCTGTGCCTGGTTCAGAAGTCTCTGTCCCACCAAACCCCTAAGCTTCAGTTTAGAGAAAACATTCGTAACTAAAATAATATTGTTATAGGCAGTGATTAAAAAAAAAGCCAAATTATACATATAGTATTTTCCCTGTGAGTCAGTCTAGAAGTACTCACAGTCAAAAAGTGATGACTATCATTGGTCAGAGAAAGTTGTCTAAACCTGCGATGTTTAGAGCGCAGCTTCCATTCCCGCACCTTGCCTTCAACCATCATGGCAAAACAAACGGTGAGGATTTTGTTACCACAATATCTTCAAGCCAAATAAAACGCTTATTCATGCTTCATTATCTAGGGACTGCATTATAAAATAAAAGAAGAAAGAAGAACAATGCTACAGCTATTTAGGTAAGTTAGCACATTAAACGTTGTGGAGAAAAGCAACACACGGAGGTATGTTTCATCTTTTCATTGAAGAAACACTTTGATGGCCACAAGTGTGTGCTGCACGCGTTCAAACCATCTCTAGATAAACCACAAAGTATAAAGAATATTTTCAATTATTTTGTCACAGCTAAGTTTTGTTTTCCATTCCCTTGTGAAGAAGGACTCCTTCTAAGTCTAGTTTTATTTAGGAATCTACAATCCTTGAAAATCTTAATGTTGGAGAACAAATGGTGAATCTGCCTGGAGCCACAGCCAAAGCTCATCAGCTGCACAGATTTCAGCGCTGCAATATTAGCCGTCTTTCAGTCTTGACGATACTTAAAACCATCTTAACTACACATAATATTCTACAGAAAAGGTCTGCTGCTAGAAAACAGAGAATTCTATGCGACCGGAGATGTTAACATTGACAGAAGGAAACGTTTTCAAAATATCTCTAATAACACAAAAAATCCACACCGCAAACACAGCAAATGATGATTGAAAATTGTTATAAAGAATAAAACAGTGAAAAAGATCGTTTTGGCTACATACAAATTATCGCCAATGTAGGAAGATAAGCAGAACAGCTTAGGTACCAAGATTCACTTGGTCACTGCACAACCTGAGCTGTACCTAGGCAGATGATAAGTGTAATGAAATGTTTAAATTAAGGTATTTTTTCCCCCCCATCAAATTGGTTCTGCTGTCTCTGTTCCAGCCTTCTAATTTAGCTCTACTTTCGTATTCCCATTGGGCTCCACAGTGCTGGTCTCGTTCTTAGGGTAGAGCAGCCTCAAACAAGAATTCTGGATATATCCTGCAACAAGCATCTAAACCAGGTTTTTTTCAAAGGTTTAGCTAAGCTGCCTTTTTTTTTTTTTTTTTTTTTAAGAGAAACATTTAGCCTGTATGAGAAATACCCAAAAGATTTAGGATTATTTCAATTTTCCTCTGTAGTCCAGACAGCTTTGATGTGTTACCAGTAGTTTGGACATTTTGACTGCCTACTGTAACACTGACAGCCAGTCAGTACCGGGCCAATGCTCCAGATTAAGTTGTTGCCTTCTGCTCTACTGTTCTCATAGAGACTGATATATCAAGAGAGTGAGCCCAAGAGAGCTCCTTGGAGTGAAATTAAGCCTACAAAGGGAATTGTGTGCCTGCACAGATATTTGCATGGCAGCAAAATTTCTGGAATTCAGTAGATTGCTTCTGCAGAAGTCTTTGGGGAAGCAAAAAATAGTAATTCTTTAAAAATACCTCTACAGAATGATCGAGAGCTACACACAGAGAAATGCTTTCAAAACACAAGCATTTAATTTTTTTAAATGTTAAGTGAGATGTAAATATGTATGGTAGCAACAAAGTGCCCAAAAGCATACTGAAAACATATTCCATACACAGTTAGCAATAGAAGTCTGTACAAAAGTAATAAAGTTACACAATATAAAAAATACTCCATAACTATAATTTAAAAGAGGGAAAAAAGACAAGGGAATTGATTTCTCAGTTCATATAATTTATTGCAGTTAGCACACAGTTTAAAAATTCACCAACACACCAATAGTACAAAACTAAACAGCATTATAAGTTATTCCCTCCTCAGGAAAATAAAACATACTATGATTGTCAAAGCTAGATGTCAGTCTAAGTTTTAGAACAAAAGAAGAATGTGAAACTAAGGAAAGGAAAAAAGCAATCACTCACGAGGACCACAAAAAAATCCAAGAGAAAGTCCATTTTCCTCAGACACTGATTGTCTTTTCTAACTTAAGAAAAGAATGTAGTTTTAAACCTAGAAACTATTCAAGTAACTAAAGATAACGCTCCAAGGCCATTTTCACAGCTTTTTTTTTGTTTTAAATGCCATTACAGCCAAATTAACACACATTTGACCAAATATTTCCAAAACAGTCCAGCAATACACAATGGAGTTTTCCATTCAGTATCTTAAGCACAAAAATAGGCTATGTTTACAGTAGTTAAGGCGATCAAATTTTAAACAAAAGCAGAGAAAAAAAAAAAAAGGAAAAAAAAAAGGAAAAAACAGCAAACGTTTTCCATGCTACTCCCATAGACCTTATTTGTAAGTGCAAGACAGGAAAACAAACACTGTGCAAAATGCTTTTGACCTGCGTGTTGGTCATTAAAACCACACGTCAGGCTGCAGTCTCTGCTGCTTGGATACGCATAGTCCTTCCCCGGCCCCCCCGGCCCCCCCTGTCACTCAGGCCTGCCCAGGCCTTTCAGCCCGGGGCTTTTTTTGCTTTTTTTTTTTCAGTCCACAGCCTCTTTTCAACGGGGGAAAAAAAAAAGAACGACCTATTGTGGTGGAGTGGTGCAGCAGGAATCCTACAAATGCTCATCTGGGGAAATGGACGCACCTCAGTTGGAGCTGGCGTGGGGTCTGTGCAATTAGAAGGGGTCTGGGGTTAGTAAATGCACACCGCACATGCAAATCTCGAAGCCTGGTTGTAAACATTCAATTTTTTTTCTCCTTGTTAACATAGCTAAATCGGCAACTCGTAGCTTAAGTTCTTCTCAACTTAAAGACAGTGGGAAAGTAAATTTAAATTAGATAAAATAAAAACAGTGCATTTCTCGTCTTCATAACACTGGCATTTTCAACGGTGTCAGGTTTTTTCCTAAGGAAATTAAATAATTTTCAACTCACTCATTAAAGTTATACAATGCAAACAAAGACAAAAATATACTGAAAATCATGCATTTCTGTAGCGTTAATATTTACTTTTCAAGACTCAACTAAGAGCATCAACACAACCTGCCAAGTTCTTTGATACCTCCCCCCGGCCCATGTAATCAATTACAGTATACAATAACAGTAATTCACATTTTTTAAACACACAGTTCATCACTGCTGAAGCTGCAATATCCTTTTTCATCCCAAGCAAACCTTCACGTAAGACAGAGTCCCAGTGATCCCAGTGTACTCTCAGGGTTTTTGTTTTATGTTTTTGTGTTGGTTTTTTTGTGGTTTTTTTTTTTCCAGTGGGAACTGTCAGAAATCCAGAAGTTGCCATAATAAGTTTTAAGTCAACCGCTTGTTTAAAAATAGATAATCCAGCATTTCAGAAATTTTCCATTTGGGTCTAAAAGCATTCAGGTTTCCAACAGCTAGAAAGGACTCATGCAATTATAGAAATGTAAAGGAACTGACAAAATTGGGAGATTTCTACATTCAGATTTTAAGAGGGGAAAAAGATCAAGAGTTTAAAAGAATAATGTTTTGGGGAGAATAAAGCCACGTCCAAATTTTTTGAATTGGAGATCCCTTAGAAGTTAACTATCTGCTGACTTCTATTCCAAAAAGGGGGGAAAATACGCTCCGCAATTAGTTACTTTGTCGGATTACCTCTACAGTTCATTTTTACTGGAGTGCTAAATTAGTGAAATATTCATGCTGCCTTAAAGTGCAAAAACAAGCTAATAGCCAAACTTTCAGTTCAAGGAAACAAGATTGCTTTTAGACTGTACCACAACTATATAGATTTATATATATATTATTTATATATATAAAAATTTTATTTCCAAAGTTCTTGTGAGCTATCTTCTAAGGTCCAGTCTCTGACAGTAGGTAAGCTCAGTGCTTCACTTTTGACAGACAATGAGTTCACCAACTCACAGTGAAACTTCCGAATGTGTCTGTAAAGGTCTCCGGACTGTGTGAACCTGCGTTCACACCACTTACAAGCATGAGGCTTCTCCCGCGTGTGAACCACTGCATGGCGGCTCAGGTTGTGGGAGTACTGGAAGCTCTTCCCACACTGGGTGCAAGTGTAGGGCTTTTCACCTGAATGAGTCCTCTCATGACGTTTCAAGGTGTACATGCAAGAAAAAGTCTTACCACACAACGAACAGGTTGGGACATTGACATCGGTAGCAGGCTTGCTGCGGATCCCGTCCTGCTCTCGAAAGTGCGTGCTTAAATGAATTTGCAGGATGTGGGGGCTAGGAAAGACCTTGTTGCAGAGAGGACACATGAAAATTTGGCCAGCAGGGCTAAGTATGTTTGACACGTAAGGGAGCAAGCTGCTGTCCATGTTTCCTTCCACCTGGACTCTCTCATTCTCTGGAGTTATCATTTCGTCATCGCTTGCCTTGTCCTCTCTATCTAGCTCCCTCAAGACCGAATCTTCCCTCATCGGAGCCAGGTGAGCCGGCTCGTACTGTACCCTGTTATTAGTGCTCACACTTTCTTTCACAGTGCTATGTTCCATATCATAGTCATTAGTGCCAACATCACTCTCATCACAGGAAGCCTCTTTCTCCACCTTCACCTGAACCAGGCTGTTTCTAAGCATGTCCTGCGAAGAGAAATAAGAACTGTTCAAATTTTCAACTCCTGAAAGGCTGGACTTGACAGACAGGTCCAGCACGCAGTCAACATCTGCTGAATCCCTCACGGAGGTGACAGACCTCTGGGACAAAGACTCTGTTGAGCTGCAGGGGCTGGCTACTGTTTTTCCAGCTGCTGCTGTGTGCGTCTCTGCCTCTCCGCCAGTCTGGGGAATGCCTGCTGAGTCTGAGGGCAATCTCATCCACATGTTCCCAGGCTCAGCCGCCAAGTCCCTTTTGCTAGGCAGGATGTTCAATTTTTCATCTTCTCCGTCGTCTTCATCGCTGGGCAAATCTCCTGGCATGTGGCTGCTGCCGTCGGAGAGGCTCTCCACTTTGTCTGAACAACTTGAGGCGTCTTCCTCCTTTTTTGTACTGTCTGCCTCCGTGGTTGCTTTCTCTTTCAGCTTCTTTTTGCAGACTTTGACAATGTCATACATGTGGAGATAACTGGCAGCTGCTAGCACATCTTCAATGGGCAAGTCTTTGAACTGGAGCTTTCCTTCGTACATGAATTCAAGCAGGAGAGCGAAAGCTGGGGCTGTAACAATGTCGCTGTTCAGATGAACAATGTCCCTTTTGTCCAGCTGGTCCTTGTAAAAGAGGTGGAAATACATGCTGCATGAAGCCAGTACAGCTCTGTGCGCTCGGAACTGGGCATCTCCTACCAGAACAGTGCAATCACAAAGAAAACCCTGATGTCTCTGCTCACTCAGACACTGTAGCAAATGTCTACTGTGGTCAGGAAACTCCATACTGTCTTCATAACCTATAAGCAACAAAATTTTTAAAAATTAAATGTAGGTCAGAATCACAGAACTTATAAATCCAAGTAATTCCACTCTAAAAACCTGGTATTTATATTGCCCGAATTCTGGTACTGACACCATGCAAAGATAATTTAACACAAATGTACAATGGCAACTCTTTCCCTGACTGACCACTACAATCATGATTTCCTTTCTGTGGTAAATAAGCTGGTCTAGTGAGCGCATAGGTACATCTGCAATTTTTTTTTGAAGTATCACTGCTGTTCATAAAATCTGTTCAACATTTTGGTTTCTTTTTTAGAGAACTTCCTCCAGATTGAGTCCCTAGGTGAGCAGACACCCCCCACCACAAAAAAAAAAAAAAAAAAAATTAAATACTAAGTTGGAGAGATCACAGAAGCGGCAGAAAAAAATATACCAGATCATCTACATTCTTTTTAAAGTCAAATTGTAGTAAAAGGAGAGGTTCTCGCACGAAGAAATGTTAATATACCCAAATCTGACGGTCTAACATTCATAAACTACAAAAATTATTTACTGTGTCAATTTATATCAACAGCAAAAATGGATATTTTTACAAATTAAGTTCATGTGGTTTTCTTCTTGTAGTAAGAGCAGGTTTTTTAAAGGTTTTAAATCTCTTCTATACTGTACAATAGAATATGAACATTTTTTGCCAACATGCAGAATATACAAAAGAGAGCTAACAACCAAAACGCCAACGAGCACCACTTCCCCAGTGCAGAAGGACAGAAATTTCCCTCCCCTCCCACACCAGAGTTTGCAGTACTAAGCTTAAAAAAAAAAAAAAAAAAAAAAAGTCATTCAACCATTCAACGTGAGCATGGGTCCACGTTTAAAAAGAGTATCCCAAGTAGTGTTCTTACCCAACTGCTTTTTATTTGCCTCCCTTGATGATAAAGACAAAATAAACTTAAAAAATAAGTAAAGAAATCAAAAAATCAAATGGAAAGTAAAATCTTTTACAAGCCTGTGTTAATCTATTCTTCTGTGATTGATAGCAATGGTCTCCCAAACCATCTAACCAGTTCGTGACTCTCCGGGCTGGCAAATATTATTGAAAAATCTTCATTCCTCGCAAACCAAGACGTACTAAAACTTACAACACAACCCCTACTAAATTCTGTAAAATACCATTGCTAGAGTAAAGCATGAAGATTTACAATACAATCACTTTAAGTGCCCCACAGCCAACATCAATCCTAATCCTTAAGAGGGCTAAAAATAAAGATTGGAGGGCAGCTCACAAGGTAGCTGTGATCAAATTAGGAGGCTGAAAGGACAGAGAGGGACGAAGAAGGAAGCTTATAAACATCTGATCCAGCTGACTGTGGCCATATGGCAGCTGCTGCCCAGATAAAGAGATTAAGAATAGAGGAGTGCGATTACAGCTGTCTGGCCAATTCAGGCAGCTCAAATCTACAAGTTCTAAATTAGTCGCAAATACAAAAACTCCTTCAAATAATTATTGTTACACTAAATAAAAGATTTCAAATGCTACATGCAAGGAAGAAAAGAGGAAACCAGTCAAGCCATTCTCCCGGGTACAAAAGTTTTTAAACACATAACTGATTTCTATCTTTCAGAAGCACTACAGCTGTATGCTACTACATTTCTGAGCTGCTGGATATTTAACCATGTAACGAAAGACTTCCCTACAAACACATTTTAGCTAGGAAAGTCCTTTTGTAAAAACGCACATCTCGTACATTTTACTAAAACCCCTGCAAAGTAATTTAAAAGATGCAAGACAAGAACACAAAGCAAAACTCTCTTTAGGCTTGCCACTAAATTCACTGCAGTTTTGGTCTCAGAAATTAAGGATGAACTTGCTCTTTCTTCCAAACCAAGACATTCCCACAATATGCATTAAAGTTAATGCTAACAATGTGCCCAAGCACTGATACTCTCCAACTGTAGCCCAAGCCTTTTGACTAAGTCCACTTATCTATTTAATAGTCAATTTCATATATTGCCTCTAAACTTGGTTAGAAAAGTAATGTGATTTTTTTTTTCTAAAATTCAATAAACAACACACCAAAACAGAAATATGCTGTATCTAATCTATTGCTACTCCTACCTTTAGTACACATAAACCTGATTAAGTCCTTTCCTCTGAGTCTTGCTGGCTCCAGGTCTGTTAGATCGGTGGAAAAAAAGCAGACTAGGAGAGACAGATGCAAAGTGGAGATGATGTTAGAGAGGAATGAGATACCTTCTCCACACACAGATCTGCACACACTAACTCCCTGTCTGTGTGTTAGAATAAAAGGCTGAGGGATGGCAGGCTGTCAGCTGCTCTGACATCATGTTCAGATGGAAATGCTACCTCCAGCTGTGCTCCTTTTAATGCCATATGCTACTCCTCTACACTCCTGCCACCAGCTTTTTCTTAGGAGAACTTTTCTCTTCTGTTAGTATAAACAAAATACTTCAAAGTCTCTTTTTTTCAAACTTTCTAACAGGGAGGAAAAAAAAAAAAAGAAAATCCTAAACATATGGGGCTCTACTGTATGTGCAGCATAGCACCACTTCTGCCTTAACTTGGAGGACTGCTTTATGTGCTGACAGCTTACCCCAGCCACGGGGTTACCCCAGAAAGCCACACCGGTTCGGTTTTACTGAGCCATGGAGTTCATTTAAAAGCAGAAATTAACCGGACCTATTTACCACCTCACAGCTCCCCTCTCCGCCGCCGGTCCTTTCAGTTCCAGCGTTTAAGGCAGCGCAAGTGAAACCGAGCACCAACTCCGGCTCCCTTCGAGCCGCGGAGCAGCTCCCCTGGACGGGGCACTACTGCGAGCGCTCGGCTCGGCTCCTACACCGCTTTTCTCCCGCGGGGACTGGGGCTGCCCAGCTATTTGAATGCGGCGGCCCCGGGACGCGGGCTCCCAGCCCCGCAGGCTCCGAGCGGCCCCCCCGCCCGAGCGGGAGCCCCGAGCCGCGCCGGCCCCCCCGATGACACTCACGCGTGTACCCAGCGGGGCGGGTCACCTGCCCGCTGCCGGGCGGGGACAGCCCGCCGCCCCCCGGGACGGGACAAGACGGGCGGGGAGGCTGCGGCGCGCAGCAAGTTCCCGGCGGGCCCGGCCCCGCCATCCCCGCCGGGCGGCGGCAACTTTTGGCCGGGGCTGTGCGTGTCCCCCCCACCTGGCCCGACACTCCCGTCCGGGGCCCTGATCCCGCGGGCAGCGCCGCCCCCGCCCGGGGCCGGGCGCACCGTGAGCGGCCCCGCGGGGAAGGAAGCAGCTGCCCGGCGCGCAGGAAAAGCCGCCCCCGGGTCACGGCGGCAACAAAAGAAAAGTAACCGGGGGCGTCGCCGGGGCGGCCGGCCCCCCCACCCGGGCAGCGCTGCCTCCGCCCCTCCGCCCACCCCCAGCCGGACCCGCCGCCAACTCCGCCCGCCCCGCGGGGCCGCAGCGGCCCCGGCCCCGGCGCGGCGGGTGTGTGGGGATGGGGGCAGCGGGACTCACACTGCGCGGCGGGCCGGCGGCCCCCCGCCCCCGCCGCCGCCCGCCGGCTCCTCTTCGTTCACTTCCCGCCCCGGGACCGCGCCTCGCTCCCCGCCCGCCCCCCGCGCCCGCTGCCCGCCGCCCCCCCCGGGCTCCCCCCTGCCGGCGGCTGACGAGCGAGCGGGGCAGCCGGCGGAGCGAAGCGGGCCCCGCGCCCAGCGGCTCCCCATGGCACCGGCGGGGCGCGGGGGCGGGCGGGGGGCGGGGGCGGGCGGGGGCGCGGGGCGCTCTCGCGGCGGCGGCGGCACAGCCGGGCCCGGCTGCGGCAGACAGATGTTCGCCCCCTCCCTCCCCGCTCCCCACTTCGGACTCCGCTCCCTGACTGACAGCGCGGCCCGCCCGCGCCGCCGCCGCCGCCAACCGCCGCGGCGCCCCGCCGCTGACTGACGGGCCTCGGCGGCCCCCGATTGGAGGAGAGGGGCCCGGGAAGGCCGGCTGCGCCGCCAATCGCAGCGCGCGGACGGGCAGAGGGGGCTTGCCCCGGCGGGGAGCCGAGGCGGAAGGGGGCAGGGCCACACTGGGCCCGGGGCGGGGCAAGCGGGACGGGGCGGGGCCGGCGGGGCGGGGCGGGGCGAGGCGGTGGGGGCGGCGGCGCGGTGCATGGTGGGACGGCGGCAGGTGCGGCGCGGCCAGGGCGGGCCCGGCGGGAGCTGTGCTGGAGTGGGCTCCTGCTCCTTGGAGTGCTCCTGCTTCTTGGAGTGCTCCTGCAGCCTCGCCCGGCCGCCTGGGCGCTGCTGGGCTGCCGGGGGGCCGGACGGCAAAGTGCTGAGACCACACGCTTGTTAGGGGCAAGAGCATTATTAGTGTGTTGTGGGTGGTTATATGTGGGCTGGGTATGTATGCATGTATAGTGTGTATTGCAGTGTTATCTCAAGACCCAAGATGCATCATCTTCCCCTACTAAGAACACACAGTCGACTAAGATAAGGAAACTTTTTGCCAAAATTCACCAAAGATTCCGTATCTAAGAGAAACTCAAGTTGCTGGTGCTTGGTAACTTCGCAGAAGTTGAGTGTGAGAACATCTGGATTAGCATAAATCACAAGGATGGTAATGGATGCTGCTGCAAGATGTCCAAAAATCGAGTAGCTTTACCCTGCCACGTTTATGATTGGGTAATTAGAAATAAGCACCAATGGGTAATTAGGTGATTCATATCATACCATTGTGTAAAACTCCTAAAGTGAAATCTCAGGGGTGTGCCCAGTTTGGCTGGGGCACTTCAGATGCAAGAATAAACATTTATGTTTGTAGTTCTGTGGTTTGGATCCTAGCCTCTCTCTTTGATTAGCACCAGCCAGCTGTGAATTCATGACAAGAATGAAGTGCTTTGGCTTCTCTCTTCCCAAGGAAGTGCTCTGCCCTGAGCTTCCGCCTCAAACCTTGAATTACTGTGGGTAATTTTTGTGCTTCCCGCCGTGGTGGGGCGGATTATGAGGAGCTGTGCCAGCAGGTTGGCATTGTTTGGGATGTGTGTGTGCCCAGGTCTGTGCGCTCCCGGGCAGCGCGGGGAAGGCTGGTGCCTGGGGGGAAGCGAGCTCTCCAGACCTCATCATGGTTCACAGGCAGATTGAGGTCAGCGGCTTTGGAGAATACCACGGCTTAATGGCGGGTTAGGATAGGGCAGTGGAGGCCAGGTTGGAAGGGCTAAGGTCTTCTTCAGCAAAGGACTCATCCAAGGAGGTTTGAGTATTTCCCCATCTCCCCTTTGGTTTCAGGTAAAGAGGTAATACAGGGGAATATTTTAAAGAAAACAAGAATCACCAACAGAGACTTGGCAGTTTAAAGAGAAAGAACTCAGTTATGTATTAATAACCAAAATTGATTGAGTAGATATAAAAAAGCTGCAAACCATGTACTTTGTCTCTTCAGTGATATGAAACTGTTGTAAAGAAACAGACTGAATTCTAGCTGTGCCTAATTGCTTTGACAGCGCTGCTATGTATATAACACAGCAGATAGCATCTAGGTGCCCATATGCTTCAAGCATTACATATATATATATGAAAATATAAAATATATATATGTGCAAAAGAAAACACTTTTCAATCCATCCTTCAGTAAACTAATTGCTCCTACTAGGTGAGGACATTTTTAATTATTAACTTTCAGTCCCTCTTTAGATACTGATATAATTCCATCATTAAGAGTTTGGGCATTTTTTCCATTGGCACCCTGTTTCATATTTCATTATAGCTGGAACTTGATAGGATTTTGTCCTTGTCTTCAGGATACAGCAGCTAAGATGCTGACTCTTCGTGTTTCCTGATTGTTTCCTCAGTGCTAATAATCACTTCATCTGAGAAAAATCAGTACTGTATTCCCTGCTGCCTGTTGTTTCTTGAACATCTTCCCTAAAACTACTAAACAGCTTTTGCTTTCAATTGCAAAAATAATAGTTGAAAGTACTTTAACAGGAAATACTTAGGAAAATAATTCTAAAGTTTTGTTTGTTTCATTTTTTTTTAATGTTAAATATACCAATAACTTATGCAGTTACATATATTTGAGCTGTCAGTGACTGTGCCCGAAATGATTACATTAACTGTATCGTCCTAGATCTTTACACTTCGTGCTGCCTCTTGCTTCCTCAAGTAAGCCATCTCACCAGCTGCTCTGGGTTGGTTAGTAAGACCTCAGTTTCTGAATATTTACTGATACAAGTACAGCTTTACTGAGGGAGGAAATTTAGGCATTTACATAATACAAAACTCTTTGAAAAATGAGTCTGCTTAACGTGAAAAAATAAAATAATTTATTTGCTAAACACAACATTTAGCAAATTGACTTTCTCAGATCCTTATAGACTTTTACAGGACCTGAAATTTAAAAATAAATGTTAAATAAAATTTAATTACTGTTTGTACATTCTGTTAATTTATTATTGCCTCCTCATATACAATAACTTGCCTTCTTATGTTTTAAAACGTATTGAGAAAAAAATGCACTGTCCCTCTTCTAGTATTTACAATGCTGACTCCTAATTAAATCAGGTTGTGTTTTCCATTCTATCATTTGGCTGTATGACCTCCAGCAAATCGCTATGTCTGTTTTGTGTATACTGGTTCACCCTGGGGCTACAGGTTATCTCTTACTACAGTTATATATAAGAGAGTAATCTGCAATTACCATTTATACAGCTGTTATAAAAACCCACTTTTTTTTACTACTTCTAAATAGGAGATGGTGAGAAACAGAAAAAGTGAGTGTGGGTAACACTTTAAGATTAAAAATCTTTTTTGGCAGTGAGTAAGACTTTATTGATTTAGACCTGGAACTGTTGACATTTGTCTGGGATTTTTTTTTTTTTTAATGTGAAAGGAACTCTAATTTTTTTTAAAAATACTTAAAGAGGTTTAAAGACTTAGCATTATGATAAATGTAGAAACAAGATGATAGTGAATTAATGAAAAAAACCTTCAGAGGGAAGACTCACAAATACCCGATAGTCCAGTTGATCCTCTATTAGAAAGAAATAATATAAGACAGGCATTCCATTGAATGAAGCCTTGTTGTAAAGGGACGTAAACATCTGGCAGTACACCTGGTCTCTACACATATTTATAAATCACCTCAGGCATCCCAAGATACTGTAAAGAACACACACAAGAAAATTGAACTAAGAACATTCATAAGCCAAGGAAAATAAAAATTATCTCAATATAGCATGGAAAGAAATGAGTCTCATTTACTTCACAAACACAGTTTGGAAAGACATTATGCAATTTTGCACTTCTTGCACCTTTTCACTTGCTGACTTTCATTTATATCCTCCAGGCAACAAGGAGGCCTGAAGGCCTTTGGCTCATAACCAATGCTGACGTGGCAGCGTGGAGCTACAGGAGCACCTGCAGCTTGGGTAGAGCCTCCTGGCTTTTGCCTCTGATCTGAGAACATCGAGGTTTCCTGGCATCTTTTCTAACACAGTTTGTGTGGTGAATCTCCCAATATTGTTTGTTGCTGCTCAAGATTCATTAATACGTGGTGAACTGCTTTGCAAGGTGCCAGCTTTGCCTGCTAGCCTTAAAAGTGTTTGTTGCGTTTGTTTCTGGAGCTTGAATGGAGCTATGTGCTCTTGGAAACGCTTCTTGAGGACAGTCCAGCAGAAGAGTCCGAGCTGACAAGGGTCAAAGGGCCTGTGGGACATTTGGGTCCAGAGCAATAGATTTAAGTGCTAACAGAACACAGTTATACTGTGAAAAATGATGAAAATCTGGTGCTTAATATTTTCTTACACCTACTGTATAAGGTAGATGTATGTAAAACTGTAACCCCATTTTCAAAATGTTCTTAAATTTGTAGAGTTCTGCTGGGCTAATTACTGTACATTCCATTAATTTTGTTTTCCATGGCGAAAAAGAAATTGACAACGGAAGCTGCTTGTCTGCCACCAGATATCCCAGGTTTATGCCCTACAGGTTGTTTCAAACTGTATACTGTCACCCATATGCATTGCTACTGTTTTCATTGATGGGACAATGGAAGTGGGTACCCTCATGGTAAATTAAAACTCTCCCAGAAAGTTTTGGTGAATAGGACTGGAGGTAAAGCAGAAAAAATATCAACAGTATTATGTATCCCAGAGAAGTGAAAGTTAGGATTTATGATCATGGCAGTCTTGTGTTTTTGGTGGTTTTGGGTTGTTTTTTGTTGGTTTTTTTTTGTTTGTTTGTTTTTTGGTTTTTTTAAAATTATTTCTATTGTAGTATAACTTAATTGATGGCAGTCTGGTTTTCAGAAAAATTAAAAATTAAGTCGTTTTTGAAGCTGCCATCACACTTGAGGTTCAGCTGATGTCACTGTGGAAGAGTTTTTTCTCTGGGGAACCAGTGCTGAGGAAGTGCCAAGATAATATAATACTGCCTTTGCATGAATTGGCTAAATGTGCATGTTATTGTGCCAGAGGCTGACTGGATCACTAATTCTTATCTGCCCTAACTATGCTGGATAAGCATCAGGATGTACTCATCTAAGAGCTTTTCTTACCATGTGAGCCAAAACCTCCTTTCTCATCTCAAATGCTCTCACATATAGGAGAAGGAGTGCCCTGCACTGAGGTTTATCGCCAAGGTGGCTTCTAATATTCCCGCTACAAGATGAGGACAGACACCACTGATAAACTTTCTTTATGTCCAGATGTCCTTTTCTGGAGCATGGGTTTGTCTAATTTTAAGCTACAGCTTCTGCTTCACATGGGAATTATTAAAGAGGGTGAGGACTTTGTCATGTCCCAAAACAATTTCAAGGCTCTGCATAAAAATTTTGTCATAAAATATGGAATTGGTCTTGTGGGTGGAGACATGAACTGGAATTCAGTTGGATTTGTTTGTTGACTGTTAATGATATGCACACCATCACTGGAAGCAGAACTGAAATATTTTCTGTCTAAAAACCTCTTCTTTTGGATACAAAGGCTTCAAATTTCCAGCCTAGGAACACCTGGCTGCTGGAGTCCAGTCTGCCACAATCCTAGTCAACCACGAACAGATGCTTAATTCAGAACAGAAGTACACCAGGAGCTGCTGCATGCTCACAAGAACACATAGGTATTATCCCAAAGATACATAACAAATACAAAACAGCTAAAAACAGAAAGTTAAAACAGAAGAGAGACACAAGTCATGAAAGGAAGAGGATGGGAGTGATAGTTTATTTGTGGTCTGAGCCCCTGCAGTGGCAGAGGTGTACTGGGTGGGACTGCTCAGAAGGCATCCAGATGTCTTCCTTTTACAAAGTCTCCTGTGGTTCCTGCTGAGGTTGTGTGGGTGCAACTGGTTATTGTAGTTGGAGTAATTCTGAGCAAGTTAGAAGATGTGAAGCCATTTGAGCTAGTGTGGTAGCCCATACCAATCTGTAGGTCTGCCTTGTTCAGAAGTTAATAAATAAAATGGCACCTTAGTTTCACAAAACCATTGGTTTAATTTTTGTCTCTTTATATGCTGAGTGCAGGTGTATGCTTCTGTGTGCATTTGTGGGGTGCCCCTTCTACAAGGACATGCTGTAGAAACAAAGCAAGTAATAGCCGTTGTACTATTGTTTCACTATATTTAAAGCAGACCTGAAAAATACCATGTTTAGCCAAAACTCTGTTAAATTTTCTTATGCTTTTTCTGTAATTTCTTTCCTATCATTACAGATTACAAAGACATTTATGCCTAAACAGAAGCTGTCTTCTTCCAATCAGCCTGCTCTTTCTGCTCAGTTCATTCACTAAATCATTTAATCACCCAAGGCCATATGTTACCATCTTGTGTAAAACGGGTGGAAGAGGAAAAAAAATATGCAAAAATCTCTGCACAAGAGTGGGTGTCAGCATCCAGCATAGCTCCCACTAGGAAGCACAAAATATGAAATGTTATCAGCAGTGAATGTGACTATGAAAATAAACTGAGACAGACAAAAGAAAGAGATAAGCCATTGCAAAGGTGAAAAAGACAAGCTTTGAATATCAATTCTGGGTGGAAAAGTTATGGACTAAATGTTGCATATTTGTCCATGTGCTCTTATTCTCAATATTCTGCCATTAATATAATGCTCTGCTGTAATTATCTTGAAAGCACATTAACTCATGTTTACAGTCCCATTTTTCTCATGGCATAAGACCCTGTCCCTTACCTGGTTCCATCTTTTCTCTCTCTGCCTCTCTCTCTCTCTCTCTCTCTCTGTGTACTGGCGCACATTTTGTCCCAGGTATTGTTGTGTGGAGTCTTGTGCTTTTACCGCTTGGCTTCAGCTGCTGTTCATTGTCACAATTACTTTGCATGGCTTTCTCTCTTGGCACATTTGCTGGGTGACAGACCCTCAGGAAACACATGACTTGGAGCAAGTTGTGGGGTATGTGTTCCTGTCAGGGAATGAGGAGGCTTGAGAGAAATTAGAAGTGGCAAATCTTTTCTTTTTAAAGCAAGGGGACTTTCCACTTTTATGAAATTATCTGTAATCCACCCTTTCTTCATATCTACAGGAAGCTATTATGTTTTTCCTTGCCTTCGAACTTAGAACAGTCCTGCAGTCGGAGATGGGAGAGCAGCTGATCGAAAAGCCGCTCCACTTGTAAAGACTCACAGGACAGGGGCATAACACTACAGACTTCAAAAGAAACTCCTTCTCTAAAACTGCATATACCACTTTATCCTAAGAATATGAAAGCATAAAAGATTATATTTTCATTTGCATGGTTTGCTGGTTTTTATTTGGCAGCTACAATAACAACAGGCTACAGTGAGCCCATAAAACAAAGTGAGAACAGCAGCTCATTTTTGTGGCAGAATGTAATGGCTATGGCTAAAGGGCTTGCATAATTCATCTTAAACCCTTATGCCTCTATTTATTGACTTTTAAATGAAAATTAAACTCTTAGAGCCATAAGGAGGCTTCTGGTATCTGAAACGGGATTTCGATGATAATATTTTTATCTGGCACTGCCAGCTGAAAGCTCCCATTGGGAAGCATTTTGCTGGGAAGCCGCATGGCTGGGCAGGGCTGGGTCTCTCGTCCCCAGCCTGCTCTTGGTGCAGCACCAAGGCCCTTGGAGACCCAAGGTGGAGGGATTGACTGGCCGCACCTGGGAGTCTGACCCAAGAGGTGGCAACCATAAATTGTGTTTTCATGATGGGAGGATGATCATTGGGGTGACTGGCAAGACAATATTTACCACTTTGACAAAGTGAAAAGGTGAAGAAAAACTGAGGTGTCTGATTTCCTCAAAGGCAGCTTATGGTAATATCAGGTATAATGCCTTTCCTAGTACACAAGAAGACAAAAGATTATTCTGACCATACTGTTAGGGTAGAAAAAGGATTTTCACTTCCCAGAAGGTTACTTTGTTTGTTTCTCAGATTTTTCTGTAATGTATCATTTCCCCCTCTTCTTTATTCTCCTGAAGATAGAGCAGACTCAGGAAGTGAATTGCTGCTTAGGGAAGTGTCCTGCCTCCAAGCTGACTTATATAGTAGGACATATGGCATAAGTTATATTTGGACAGATGTGAACAAGTAGTCAGTAGATTTGATAAGATTCTTTATTTAAACTAACTTGCACAGTGTCACTGTTCTACCATCTTTCCTTCCTCAATCTGATCTTTTGCTGGTTTCAAGAATTTTAAATATACATTACAGCCAATAGGTCTGTAAAGCTTTAAATGCATTTAAGAGCGATTCAGTCATGACAATAATGTCAGATTTTCTCCTCACTATGATTGGAAAATATCTGCTTTTGATGATAAAGCAGGCACAGATGATACATTGTATAAGCTGCAAACTCCAAATGATTAATCAGACAGCTGAACTCAATGCAAATGATTCTCGTTGATTTGTTTAATTTGGCCACTAATGCTCCTGTTTCACTGATGTGGAGTTGAGGCACAAAGTAGTTCTGTACCTCCCAAGGTTAATATAGAAATGAAATCTTAAAAAAAAATAAAATAGTGTTGAATTAGTTTCAAGAGGTCATGTAGTTCTTCTCTGCCTGGATTGCTGTCAGGATCATCTGTATCTGGGCTGTTTCTGGCTAATGTTGGTCCATCCTGTTTTTGGAAATCTCCAGTGAAGGAGACTCCACCATCCACCCAGGCAGTTGTTCCCACTTCTCCATTAGCCTTTCCAAAGATGATATTTTTCCTGGTGTCTCCTTTCAAGTATTGTTCTAAGAAGCTTCTTACTTCCATCCAAGCCAGAGTGATCATACAGAAGAGTTTATTTCTTTAGCACATGAATAGCTCATGTGCTGGAGGCCAGCCATCGTACCTTGTCCAGCCTTGTCTTCTTCAGGTGAAACAGCCCTACATGTTCTTTGTAGATCATGTTTCTCATGTTGTATTTAGTATTTTTCAGCTTCTAGTTGGTCCACATCCTTCATGGCCATGCTCTAGCTATGGATCCAGCATTGACACAATTATTTATTCCTTCCAAAGCAGAACATTTTACTTCCATCCTAATTGCCATGCTCATTTGGTCCATTTTCCAGTATGTCTGGACCATTTTGAACACTTCTTTCCTCCAGTGTGCTTACAGCTCATTCTGAGATTCTGATCTGCAAATTTAAAAGTTATATTTTTAAGCTGTTTATCTATATCATTAATGAAAAAATTGAGTTGTACCAAATCTAGGTCAGCTATCTAGAGAACTGGACTCAATATAGCCCTTCAGTCTGGCAGTGAATTTTTGGTAGGGATCCATTGTGTGTGGCTTTTCAGCCACTCTTGCCACCACTGATGAGTTTTGGCTTGAGCATGATCCCTGGTTTGGTCACAAGTGCACCAAGCAGGGCAAGGCAAACAGCCTGGCTGAAGGCAAGACACAGTGTTGATTACCTTCCCTCTTTCAAGACCTCTTAACCAGTTTCAGAGAGGAACTGGTTTTGTTTAACATGCTTCATTCATGATTAATCAGTGTGAACTGGTGCTCATCTCCTTATTGTCTTCTAGGTGGTTTTAATATGTTTAATTATTGTTTTGTAATTGCCCCATAATTCTCTTTTCATTCTCTTTTAAGGAAAAGAATACTCCACTTGTCTTCCATAAGTTGTCAAAAATGGCTTCTACTGATCAGGATATTACTTCAACCAGCCCTTTGCCATCAAGAGGATGAAGGATAAGTACAATAGAAATGAGGAAATTATGAGCACCTTATCAATGACTTAATAAAAACTCTTTGGTGGTGCAAAGGAGGGGTTGCAGTGCAGCCTTTTATCCCAGCACATCACTTTCTCACCAGCCTGAGCAAATCCCACTCCATCACGTTAGCTCTTAAACCTCAGCTTTGCAAATTTAAACTTTCCTAGCGTGTTATAACTCTCAAAAGATAGCGTGGGTGGGTGAAAAATGCATTCCTCAAGGCTTGAAAATAGATGTAAGTGGATATTTGGCGTAAAGCTAACAAAAAGAAAAGCCATGGAAATGCTACAAAAATGGGGTTTAACTGCCAGTTGTGGTCCAGCCCATGGCTCGACAACTTGACCTAATGCTCACCTTTTAGGTACAGGCATGTGCTGCATAAGCATATGTGCCATTTTAATTTCCAACCCCACTTTTTAATGGTTAAAAGCTAATTAAAACATACAGTGGCATTTTGAATCAATATAGCGTATGGACTGCTGCAAATTCTCTCATCAGGCGTGTTGCCCTCAGGAAGCAACATTAACTTCAACAGCAAAATAAGGCTGTGAGCTCATTAATCATCACGCTCACAGACAGTCTGGGAGGCAGTGGCAGCAGTTCTGCATCTTTCTGGTGGTGAAGATTGGATACAATGGTTAGACATGTGAAGTGTTGCACAAACATTAACTATTGCAACCAACTGTCTTTGAAATTGGCATTTATCCCCTCAGCCCTTCAGATTAAAAATGGGACCATGAGGTGGATTTTTTTTTTTCAGGCAGTGAATGAGAGTCAGGCTGCTATAAGAACTCAGCAATGTGGTGTCCTAACTCTGAAGTCCTCTTATTCCCCTGTAACAAAAAAGAAAACCCCCAAAACAACATGCCCTTACATAGCTGCCTGGGAGTATATGGGTAAGAAAAAAATGTAAGATAAAGGGAGAAGTGAAAAGATAGTTGAGAAGAAAGAAAAGGAAAATGGGAGTCAGAGGTAAACCTAAGGTTAGAAGAAATTAGGCAGTAAAGGGGAGGAAATTGGTTTTTGTGTATAAATGTAATCTTCAGCACCTGTGAGAAGCTTTGGTACAAGATGCTCACTGAAACTGAAAACATATGGCCTTTTAGCTCCTGTGCCTCTGCTCTCCAGTCACATTGGCATTGGTGGATGAGATAGGGCTCACAAGAACAGAGCAGAAAAGGGCTCTCTCACAGACTCCTCTGTCCTAATCTTGCTGGTCAGTTTTGCGGATGCCCTCTGAAACAAAGGTTCACAGACTCCTTTGTGCTAAAACCTCCTAAGCTGTGGTATTATTGTCCTTACTGCAACCACTTTTGTGGGGAGTCTGATGAGCAATTTCAGAGACGTACAGGTAATACTGGTAGTGTGACCCTGTAAATGACTTGTACCTGGTTTTCCTGGGATGTGTGGAAGACCAGAAAGAGAACCTGAGTGTTGGCTCTTAGCTTTGTATAGGATTTAGTCACACCAGTTCCAGCACAGACTCTTTTTATTGGGACTTCATGCTTAGAAGCATTCAAATTTTTCTTTCCATCGAGTCTTTTTTAAGCTTTAGGGCTTTTTGCTGGGTGTGTATGCTGTAAAAGAAGCTAGTTCCCTCCTGAGTCAGTATGGATTGACGGTGGACAGTCAAACTGGGGACATAGCACTCCTCCTGCACTCTCTTCAGGCAGGGTCTATCCATCAGACCCCTCTCCTGCCCTGTTGAGGAGGAGGAGATCACTTTGTGCTGGCTCTTGCTGTGTGAGCTAGCCTGTGCACATAACTTCTTCTCAGGGCACAGTGGTGTGATTGGGGACCATCTTCATAAAATCTGGAGACAGCAGGCAGAAACATTAGTGATTGACGAGGACTGAAAAAGTGCCAGGGAGGAGAGAAGCTTCCAAATAAAGCAAAGTGCTAAAGGAGTGCAGGCTGCACATGTCTGACACTGCTGCTGCCTCATGGGGCAGGGGCGTTCCCTCTGGTCATGCAGGAGGAAATATCTGCACAGTCCACAGCACAGTACAGCTTCTGCTCTCCAGCTGCTGGCATCACATCCACCGTGTGTGTACTCCTTCATCTCTGCCCCACACAGATCCATCGGTCCCACTTCCCTGCACAATGGAGCTTATTTTTGTGCCAGGCAGCAAACTTCATACCTCTTACTTTCACCTCTGGAGCCATAAAGCTTCTAAGAGTCCCTGAGAGGTTTCTCCTTTTTGAGGTGCTAGGGGCTTCGCTTCTGTGGTCCTTTTACTTTTTAAGCAATTTTTAATCAGACCACGGAACAAAGATCTCTGGGGAGAGGTAGGTGCGGAGCTAGGAAAGGGGGATGCCTGTAGGACCTGGCACAGTGAATCAAAGGCACCTTTCCTCAGACTGCTTCAACAGGTTATTGGCTTGTGTTGAGGGGTTAGATATGGCCTGAGGGCAGCTACTCAAAGAGATCTGTGCTGCCATGGGCAGGCTTCAATATTAACCCTAAATCAAATTGAGCCAGTGTTCACAGGACCATCCGGGCAGGAGAATAAAATAAGATAGTGTAACATAAGAGGGCACAGGAGAAGGATTTTGCTCTGTAATGGCAAATTACTCACTCAAAAATAACATAAAAAAGGGAGGAAAAAATTAACGAATAAAGTCTGCACATTATTTTAAATCACAGAAGTGTCAAAAATGGTAATGCCTATATCAAGGCTGCCCTAATGTAGCTTTAATTTGCATGCCATTGGCATTGATTTGATGTGAATATTTACTCTCCTATTCAATTAAGAAAATTCATAACTGCCACCATATTTTAATGTTAATGTATTTTTACACAGCTCTGTGTTTACCTTACTTTCTCTTCTATAACATTAACACTTTTTTTTTGTTAAAAATGTGTGAAAGATTAATTTGTAGAATGACGGGATATGTGGGTGTGTAGCACAGGCCAGATGGAAGGGGTGTAACATGACAGTTTTCTTCTGTGGCTTCATTTTGTTTTTATTGTTGTAAGCGAGCAAAGTATAACTAAAATTATCATTTCTTCTCTGGGCAAAAAGAACTAAGTGGTAAGTTCCTCTTTTATTCCCCATGGCTCTCAGTGCTCCCATGCAGCTGCAACCCTGTTCAGAATAGTTGACAGGTTGATAAATATTTGTCTAAAATTTCAGCTTATGTATTTGAAAATCACTGTGATTTAAAGAAGGGAATTTGTACTCAGGCTCCATAATTCCAAATCTATGGAATAGGTCTGAATTCAGATTTATTCATAAATGAGCAATTTGGTGAGACTTATTAATCTTCTCTTGGCTGGTAAGGGTGAAAACAGTCACCCTTAATGCTGAAAAAAGAAAGAAAAAGGGAAAAAAAAAAATCTATCCAAGACAAAGCCTTTTTAATCTATAAAGCTCTCCATTCAGCAAAGCTTTTTAATTGTTGAAAGAGGGCTGTTCCAAGGCCAAATTCTAATTTACACAGAAGTATTGTAGGAGTTTGGTATAGGAAATGTCCTTATTGAAGAATAAAGCAATTAGCACAGTAACTTGCTGTCATCTGGCACGTAAAGGCATTCCAAGAAAAAGTTAAGTGTTGAGGAAAGGAGAGAAATTCAGGACAGCATGTGGGAGAGGAATATGGAGGTTCCTTTTTATGCCACTCAGGAGAAAAGGAGGGGAGAGAAAACCCACTGCAGACTTAATCTGTTCTCTTACCTCATCACAAATTGACCCAAGTTTCTTCCCTTCTTTCAAGGGAAGGGGGAAAAATGCAGCCATACCTAAGGTCTTTCTTAGAGACTAAAATCCTGAAATCACAATTCTATAAGCAATAGCTGTATGTTTTGCATCCTCATCCACAAATGCTTATTCTGCCCTGTAAATTTGCCTGTGAACACACATTTGTTTCATGAACGTTGCTGATACTCCAGTCTTCTGTGTCAGTGCTACCCACTCTCTCATGTATGGGAAATCATCCCTTTAAAATGGTCATTCTTTTTTTCCCCACAGTATATCCACACAAATCTCTTGGCTCTTCTTTAATATCTTGCAAGTGCACCTGATGAAACATCTGTGGTTTTAAACAAGCACGCAGTACTTTCTTCTGTCTAAGACACACACCCCACCAAAAATGCTATGCTTGCACATCAGAAGACCTTTTTGCTTGTCATTTTGACCCTTTTAGTGTGGGTGCAGTTATATGTGTACCAGAAAAAGTGCCTATTTTCCTCCAGTTCCCTTGACTGACAAAAAGGAAGATTTGCTCAGGTTTCAGACAAACAAGTTGTTTCCGTGTAACAATCATCACAGGTTTCAATCCAGAGCAGAAATTTCTGACAAGTCAAAAGTAGTGGAAATGGAGTATTATTGTTCAAATAATTTAGCAATAACTTAATTTGTTTTTCTACTGTTTGAATAATGAAGTAGAGCTGTATTCAATCCTCCCAAGCCTCTTACTGCAGATGGAGGATTACTCCATTTCGAGTGTTTTGTTGACTCAAAGTTGCTGGATCTTTGTTGGGTGATTTCATAAGTAAAAATAACAAGGGGTATGCCAATTTTTCTGTGAAAATACTGTGTTTTTTTTTTTTTTAAGTGTCATAGCATTAGTCTGGGGCTTGCTAAATCAAGAGTCCCTTTTCTTCTTTCTCTTACTCATATATATTTTCAAACATTAGCAGGTTTATGCCCTAAATTTAATTGACTGATAACAGTTTCCTACTTTTCTCTTTATTATTTCCTCCAAAATTAGTCTTTCCAAGCCTGTTAGCAGTCGTAACTTCTTCTCTTGTTTATGAGCTCTTTGCTGTTTAGCCTAAGTTATGTACGTAGAGTTACAGGAACTTACTGCAAAGCTACCAGCAGTTTATCTGGTCTGTTCTGGGCTTGGTGTCACTGGGATGTTTTGCCCCTATGTCACAACATGAAGTCATATCTAACACTGAGGAAGTGATGCAACTGCAAGAAATGAGTGGCCTCAGGAGAATGTGGGAGCAAACTGTGGTTGCTGGCATTTCACATCACCCTTTTACACAACACCAGTTCAAACCTGGGTTTGTAGAGGTGCAGAGGCTTTTAGGCACTGTTTTTGCAGCTCCTCCCCAGTGCTAAACAGTGAAGTGCAAGGGCACCTACTGCTGTAGTCACCAGAGTCCCAACAGGCAGGCAGGATTCACCCAAATGCAGTTAATATGGCTGGTCATACTAGCCCTGTGTCTTGTGATCCCAGTCTGTTCACATCCAATGAGAAGCGATCATCACAGAATGGCTTGGGTTGGAATGGGCCTTAAAGATCACCTAATTCCAGTCACTCTGCCATGGGCAGGGGCACCTTCCACTAGATCAGGTTCCTCAGAGCCCATCCAACTTGGCCTTGAAGACTTCCACTTAGGATGGAAGAGGTGAGCTTAGCGAATGTCAGCAGAGAGGGGCAAGTGAAGTTGCCCTCAGCTGGAGATAGGGAGAAAACCAGAAAATGAGAGGTGTCAACTCACTGTGCTTGCATTCCCCTGCAAAGACCCCTTGCTGCTTTGGGTGTCTGTCAGGAGCTGGTTGGTGTTACTTCAGTCCACACAGCAATGAGTGTTAGCAAGAATAACTCTCAGAAAGCAAAGGCTGCCTATTTCCAGATAACTTTGTGCACCCCGGCTCTGAAGGAGGTGCTGGAGCTGCTTCCTCTGTGCCCACTGGCTTCCACCCACTCCTGTGGATACAGCAGGTGTTGGATGAGGAGATAACAAAGCAGGAACAAACCACATCAGCAGGCAGGAAGGTATGTTTGCCTGGGGAGACCTTTTGCAATTAAAACTAGGTAAAACAAGCAAAACCCATAACAAACAAAAGCTTCCTCAGCCCAGGGGTCTGACATTGTCTCTGTGTCCAGGCAGGGAGCCAAGCTGCCCCACAGATGTGCTTCCCACATCTTGCCAGTCACTTTCACTTTACCCTCCCTCTCCATCCCTTTGAGGAAGAAGAAAAGCTGGAGTTGACTCACTGTTTAACAAAGCCATCTTATGCCATGCAATGCAGTACATGCTCTGCAGGTACACCTTATTTTTTCACTTGGCTCTTTCGAGGTAATAATTCTTCTCTCCCTTTCAATCACACCCACTTTTTTGAGATACTATAGCCTGATTCCTGTTTAAAGGGGGTTGAAAACTAGGTGGTGGGGCACAGGTTTAAAAATTAGCCTTGTCAACACTATTTATGTCAATCATTGACTGCATAATTGTCTGACTTCATATGGATAAGTAGGTTTTAGTTACTGACTGCTAATATTAACAAAGGAATCTTCTTTTTCCTTCTTAAAAATTCCCAAGAAAACCCTCATTTCATTGTTAAAAACTCATTGCTGATTTGGGGAGGTTTTTTAAGTTTGATTTTTGGGGTTTTTTTTTAAGATAAAGAGGAGAACCTGAAGTGAGAAATCTGTTTTCAAAGCTGTTAAGACAGTCACAGTGAGGCTTTGATGATGAACAGGTACAGGTGGGATTCAGAAGAAAAAAATATGCATTTCGTCAGTGTAAAAATATAAACAAACTGCCAAAAAACAGACTACTGGAGGAAAGCGAGCAGACTATCAAGCTGCATAACCTTATCCTCTTCCATCTTCATATCTGATGTACAGGATTTAAATCAGTACTGAAAATATTGGTTACACAGCACATTTTCAGAAACTAATTGTTTTGGTGAGGCTTTTTTCCCCTCCCTTTTGTCTTATATGTTTTCCACAGCTGCCACAGGGCTGTACTTTCTCCATAGATGTAGCTGAGGATGCAGAGGGATGGCTGAATGCTACGCTGCTCTTAAATCCTGGGGATCCTGGGAACGGGCATATGCCTGATCAAGCACAGCCTCGCCAGGTCCACCCTAAGGAGGTGGGGCCAGTTGCAGCCCCCGGGTACAGCAGTGCCCAGCAGCCCAAGTGGGAGACACCTCTGGAGATTTACCTTTTTCTCTCTTTGCTTACTCTCCTCTGGCTCTGTCCTGGGCTTAGGCACCTGTCTCCAGGACAGGTGGGGACATCTTCCAGGTCTCCTGTATGACCAAGGGGCTCATGTCCATCATGGCAGTTCTTAGTGGAGAGGCTGGACTGTGGCCCAGAGCCAGGTCAAAATGCTTGATTTTAGTACTTTGTGCAGATTTGTGTGGTTGCTTTCCATTATTAGATTGTATTTTCTTGCTAACAAAAATGATTTTCATCCTTTTTTTCCACTGGTGGGTCCTGTTTTGTCTCTAGTCATCATAAAATGCTAGAAATACCATGAGGTTTCTTGTGTGTCAGTCCTTACTAGCAGCCAGCTTTACAAGAAGTCACATGCTTTTTCCAAGTGCAAAAAGTCAAATTGACTGATTTTAGTAAGAGAATGAAAAAACATTGTGCACATGTCTAAAACTATTCCTTGCCCCAACCAAATGAACAAGCATTTCTCAAGGCTAGGCAACAGTGTCATGCTTTCAAGATATTCTCTGCCAAGGATTTTGTTCTTCTGATGATGGACAAAGACCTCCAGGAACTGGCCACAGCCAGAACTTTCCCACTTCACTGAGAACATGGGGCTACTAATAATTTCAGGGAAAAAAATGAATAAAGAGACTCCACTGAAATCAGCTCTAAAGAAATACAGAATTTACCTCTCGTCCTTTATTTTAAAAACATTAGATGTTGGAACATTGCTGTTTCTTTCTTCAAGACCTTACTCAGCCTGGGTGGATGACTGCACCCTCACCCTGCTACCTGCCAACCCTCCCTGGGCTGGGAGCCAGGAAGCAAGATCTTTTCCGGCCACATTACTTCTGGAGAAACAATGATTCCTGTCCTGCTGGACAGAGCTCATGTGGAATGTGATAATTTGTTGATATGCTCCATAAAAGTTGACAGTGTCAGACAGCATCCTTTGTGTTTAGACTGGGGTTTGTGTTAATTGTGAGATGAGCTGCAAGGAAATTACCTGGAAGGTACTCTGCTTCAATTGTTGTGCAGAGAGGAAGGGCATGCTGGAAAGCATTAAGTCTACATTACCTGCCACCAGCTCACTGGCAAACCTGTGTGTTCTTCAATGACACAGGCGTTTCCCATAGGAGCCTCAAGAAGAAAGATCCAGTCATGGAGGTCACTGGGCTAGGACTTGGGATGTGGTCTAGGCTCTGCCCTCAGCAGACACCCTGTGGTGTAGGTAAACTCTACCTCAGTAAAGGAGGCTTCAGTTACCAGTGCTGTGCTCCGCAGAGCTGCTGGTTCTCAAATCAGATAGCAATGAGCTCCACAGAAAAGCTTATAAATATATTAAATTTATGAACATTTACTGTACGCTGCACACTGAAATCTGCCAACACTAATCCAAAAGAATTACACATTTTAGACCTGAACATAACATACTGTATGCAGTAACTCACATCAGAGCAACCCATATGCTACTGTTAATGTGCCAACTGACACATGTTAAGCCACAAACATAAGAAAGGATTTGATTTCAACTGCATTTTTTGTATTTCAGTTATTCCTCGGGTCCATTATTTTTATTCACCATTATCTTCTCTCCTCTCTTCAGACAGACTGCTCTCCCTAATACATCTTCCACTGCCCTACCAGATATCCTGCTAGGTAGAGACTGCCCCAGAGACAAAGGGACAAACATAAGCACATAGGCCAGGAAGCACAGAAATAGCACCCCCCACAATAATCTAGGTCACTTAATAGCCTACTTTCAGGGTTCTCGGTGAACCCTGTACCCACTCCTGCTAGGCAAAGAGAAACCCTGAGAAGAAGTGGGTGGATGAGTAGACAGCCAGCCATCCCAAGTGTCAGATCTGACTCCTCGGGAGAGATGCGTCGAGGATGCTCTGACAGAATGTGTCTGAGCTGGAGGCAAATGTTTCTGTATTACATTCATGACACAAGAGTTCTGCCACCTTGCAATATGTGCACGCTGTTGCTGCATGACGGTAATAACTGGATTTTTCCAGGGAGTCGGTGAAAGCACCCCAATGCCATTACAATAATTAGCCCTCAAGATTTCTTGAGTTAGGATAATCCCCCAGAAATTGGTGAATTTTACATAAGGCAAGTCAAGAACAACTGCAGGAGCATAAATATGCCCCATGCAGCAGGGAGGAATCTGCTTCTCACCTTCCAGGTTTGTCAAGGTGTGATACCAGCAATCAGAACATATGACAAAGGACCAAACTGCCACCAGCTTCAGTTCTCCTCCCCAGCAAGCCAAACCCATAGATTTGCATGGGGTTAGTACCAAAAATTTTGTGAAGGATGCAATTTCATTATGTAAGCAGGAGGGTTTAAAATAGGAAAACCAAAAAGAAGACAAGAGCACATGTCATCATGTGGATTTAAACCACAAACTTTCAGTTACCTTATCAGATAAATACTGCTTAGGGAAGCACCTAATGTATTTTATGCAGGGCAGCTACTAAGGAAGATCTGACGGAGAATTAAGTGATAGATTCCGCAAGTATTTGGCAATGCATCCGTAATGTACTGGAGAACTCAGACTCCTGTGTCTCTTCTTGATTAAAGGAAAGCAGCTGCTGGAGTCTCAGAACTTGAAAAAGTGGCTAAATGTGACATGTGAGAAACTAGAATTTATCTCCCTGCTAGAGCTGACCTACTGTGAATTGTGAAATGAAGGAAAGAATAGCTAGCTTGTGTTTAAGGTAGGAGGTGAGACCACACAGTAAAAATGTCTTCCAGTGCATGGGTAGAGAGAGACCGTGATGCACATAACCCCAGCCATTCCACCAACATATTCCTATGGATTATTTGCATCCTCTTTCTTTCTTGTCCTTTCGGCCTGTGTGGGAAATGCAGTGTAACTCACAGCAGCATGTGCTGCGAAAGCTAATAATACCCTGGAGATGATGGAAATAGCATCCTTGAGGTAAGAGCTTGCACTTTAATTTCAGCACAGAGAAATCTTATGGGATTCCCTTATTCAGAGTTATATACCTCACTCTTTTCTAGAAACTTCAAAGTCTTTTATGTTAAAGAACCCTTTCATCATGTCCTCAGACTGGCTTAATTAAATTTAGGAGACTACTGCATTTTTATAAAATAAGCAGAAATGTGCCTGCCGTTTAAGCACACTCCTATATATAATTTTATTTTTAATATTACTCCAACTTCTTTTATTTCAAAAGTATATATAAAGTTTGGATGTGATTGCAGAGTCTAAACCCAAAGAGATTAGGCATGTTGATAGCCCTGCTTATGAAAGTCTGTAGGATCCAGGCATTTAAGGCAGTTCTAAATATAAGACAGAGGGCTATCCATTAATATTAATTTGATAAAAATATCTCCCCAAACTCTCTTTCTAATCAGTAAAGAGGAAGTTCCTCCCTCCTTCATTAGACCTGTGGTCCACAGCCCTACCCAACTTGAGGTCCAGGACAGGAAATCCTATCTTACCATTTCCATAAGGGAAACGAAACAGAGAATAGCTGCTGAGCAGCTTAGATCTTGCAGAAGTATTTGGAACAGGCTGGCATGAATCCTCTCCACAATGTGTTCAAAACAATGCCTGGTTTTTATGCCTAAAGTATGTGTCTGGGGAGATCAGGCAGGAGTCACCACGTACAGTAAATATTTGAAGTTCAGTAGTTCAATTTCAGTGGTTGACAGAGGGTGTGATGGACATGAGAAGAGCCATGAAGAGTCAGATCAAGCATCCATCTCGAATATTCTGTGCTGAGCAGTGACCAAAATTTGTTGTGGGAAGACTATAAGAGCAAGAGAAGCAGGGAGTGAAACATACCCCTGTAACAGCCACCCAGCCTCCAGCAATTTGCAACTCAGTGATCTTCTGAGCCAAAGGTGGTATCTTGGAGTCTTCAGTGGATTTTTTTCCTCTATGATTTTGTCCAGTTTCTTCTTAAGACTTCATTAACTTTCAGCCTCCCATGGCACATCATCTCTAGCCATGTGCTATGTGTCAAGGTGGAGAATCTTCTTTCATGTATTTTTGACCAGCCATGTAACAGTGTAGCCTTGTTTTAAAAGAGGCAATGAACAATCCATCCATATTCACCCAGTTTACACCTTGCTTTTTTTTTTTGTACTTTTGTAATCTTCCTTTCTTTTCCAGCCAGAAGGGTCCTAGTCTACATTGTCATTCCTGATATGAATAAATCTACAAGTGAGATGAAAGTTAAATTTTTGTTCAAGAGATGCTAGAATGGGTAGATGGACAGAAATGCTTAAAGGAACCTGGAAAATTATTAGGTGTTGGCAGATGTGTTACTTCTAGTCTGGGGATCTCCCAGGGTAAGGCATATCTTCTGCCTAAGTCCATCAGGTAGTTCTCTTGGTCTGCTCACATCACTCCAGTATTTACTGGAAAAGGTAAACCCTCATGTTTTCCACTCACCCTATTTTCCCATCAGAGTTGTAGAAAACCTGGTGAGAAGACTCATCCTTCATGCTCTGGTAGCTTGTAATGGGAAACCATTGCTTCTCCTAAACCATGGCTTCTTCTTTTGTACGGGACATAAACTGGGAAATTTCTTGCAGATTACCCTGCCCCTCTCAAAGGCTTCAATTGATCAGGGAAGAGCTCTTGTTCTTACAGGAAATTATGATTAGGGTGGTGAATAATGCCTTTGAGTTCACACACACGTGCTGGTCTCATGGCACTGCTTCCATCTGCAAGGAAGGCTGGGAGAGACAGGCATTCCAGGACACTGCTGGCACATCTGTTTGCTTGGTTAGTGCTCTCAGGGAAGGCTGGGAAGCCAGATCTTCATGACAGAATCACAGAATCACTGAGATTGGAAAAAGACCCTTAAGATCAATAAGACCAAACATCAGCCCAACATTGCCAGCTCCACCACTAAACCATGTCCCTAAGTGCTATAGCTACACATCTTTTAGATACCTCCAGGAGTGGTGATCCAACCACTTCCCTGAGCCGCCCCTTCCAATGCATGACAACCCTAGTTGACTCCTCCTGAAAGCAATTTTGGCCAGACAGTATCATAATCATTGCATACATGGACATCATCATGGCACCTCAAACCCCATCCTATCATACCGCTTTTTCAATTTGCACTAAAATTAATAAAGAGAGCAGCATAATGACTGAATTTAAAGTTTTGCCTTTAAAACGGCTTTAAATCTTAATGCTGCCTTATCACACTTGGGGGCATTACAGGTGGAGTGGGGACCAACCTACTGAAGTGCTAATGCTAGTGTTTCCTTAAAAATAGATTGCATTCCTGGTGACCTTTCGCTGCCACGTGTTATCTGGAACTGAAGTTGAATAAGCGAGTCAGAGAATTCATTTCCACAGTTCGAAGCAGTAGAACTGAGATGTTTGCTCTTGTCCTCCCCACATTCAAGTATGAATGCAGTCTTTGCAAAGCACTGCTTTCATTTAGCTATACCCAGTTGGTACTTGTTGCCAAATGGAATGTGGATGTGCCTCAGAGAGGATCAGTCGTTACTAATGAAATGGCAATTAGTTTATGCAACTTATTAGCATTAGTATTTATTTTACTTTACAATATTACCTAAAAGCATCTCCAAGATATTTAAACTGCAGCATTATCTGTTCAATGCTGTCTTTTAAATAAATGGTCCTACTAAATGTAAAAGGCTGGCATTTGTACTGCATGCACCTATGTTATCATCGTTGCAAAGCAGATGCAGAATGTAAGGCGACTTGAACAATCAGCACTGTAATTTGCACAGTAACATTGTTTTAGATCTAATTAGTGCTTATGTAGATCCCTTACAAAAATGTGAAAACCGCACCAGGATGTAATTGTTAATGAATTTAGTGCAAAGCACATCTGCATAAATTCCATTTCAGCAAGAAAAAAAACCCAACCTCTAAGTTCAACTGCTATTTGCTCAAGAGCCAAAACACTGTGAATTGTGCCCACTATGTTTTAGCCTTGCTCTGCTGGCTTTGATATTTCAAATAAATACTACGAAGTTAAAGCCTCCAGCTGCAGACCAACCCATCTGTAGATGTTTGTTATATTTGGCAGTATTCAAAGATGATTTGCCTTCCTGCTGAAAAATAAAATAAAAAAAGAGGTTCTCTCAGCAAAAAACCAAAATTGAAATACTTATCAGCCAAAAACTAAAGTTTAAAAATATTCTGTGTGGGTCAAGTGACAGAACTTTTGGAACAGCAGGCATGCATGTATACTGCGCCTATAGTTTGAACTCTGTACCCTGCTCCGTGTGTATGCATAAGTCCATCTGTAGTAACTTCTTTCTGAACTGCAGAACATATCCATGGCTAACAAGGAGTGCCACTAATGGATGCAGGTAACAGATCTTAAATGTCATGCAACACCTACCTTAAAAACTGCTCATCAGCCCTCCGAGAGTAGCATCAAGATCTATTCCACCACCTTTGTTTCTTCAGAGATGGTTACTGAGGTTTAGGCAGGGCTTTGCAGTTGGTCTTCCAACAAAGAACTGGGCTCATGAGCTTTTTGTACCAGCATTAGAAATCTCTCTTAAGAGTTTGAGGCTTGTCAGGAGTAAGTTTGAAGATGAGAATATTTTTTGCTGGGTCTTGGCTTTATGTGTGGCCTTTATATGCAAATATAGCTCAAGGTGGACCAGGCAGGTACCAAGCCTTCAGTAAACTCCTGTATGGGTTTTTTTTATGGAAGCCTTAGATACATGGTTTTCCTTCCCAAATAGATCAAGGATGGTTTTTACAAGACCACAGTTGTTCTGAAAGACCCATAACGAGGTTAGGAGAACATCAGAGCAGGAGTCAAAAGCTCCTAAACAACAACGATGCCTGTCTTCCTATCCTCGTCTAGTGAAAAAATTTCTTCTCACAAGCTCAGGTCACTCAAAATGAGTGAATGACTGAAATCAGAAGTTACAGTGTGTGATATTGTAGAGGTCTTACATACCAGCACATTGATACCTATAGACACAACAGATAAATACTTGAAAAATATTATCAGTCACGTTCTTTTTTTAAAAAAATATTATTTTATGTTGGTATTTAGCCCAAATATGGCATTCACAGTTAGGCTCAGACCCTTTCCCTTTTGTTATCATTATCTGAAACACTTTAACTCTCTGTACTTTTTTTTTAAAAAAGTATAATTTAATTTTGCTTCCTAGAAGTTTGGCTGTGCCTTTTTTCTAAGAAATCAGAATGGATTCATGAAAGAGGTGTCAGAGCAATTCAGAGAGCTGTCTCTTACTTCAGGCCCTGTCAGAAACATCCTATGGGTGATTAAATCAGGCAACAAGTTTAACCTTCCACACTTAATTCTCCATTTCTGAATAGGAGGAACGATAGCACCAGTTATGTCATTGAGACATTCATGATGAATGTGTTAAAAGATGCTGAGTCATTTGGATATCATCTGATGCACCTACATAAAAATCTTAATGTAATTGAGATTCTTGCATTAAAATGGATAGCTTCTCAAGTTAATAGATGAATCTATTGAAAACCTTTGTAAGATTGCTATCCATAAATTTGTTAAAAGGAGATTAGTAAGATACATCCTGGCCAGCAGGCTTCAGGTTTCCTTTGGCCAGCAAAAACACGTGCTCAGTGTCTGAGGCCCACAGCCCTTTAAATACCAGATGATCCCATGCCAGCGACAGCTGCTGAGTCAGCCCATAGAGCCTGGACCAGTGCTCCCAGACTGCTGGGTGCTTGTGCTCCATCCTTGACAGCCCGAGGGAGTAACAGGAGAGGAACAAAAGGGGACCATAGCAGACCTACATGTGATGGAACTACAGGGGAACACTTAGCAGACAGTGAGGCTCCAACAGCACACTGGCTTGGCTGCATTTCTCCATAAAAGTATGCACCATTTCATAAAGAAAACTCCTGTCTGAGCTCCACAAAAAGAACTCAAAGAGAAGACCTTCTGATGTATGTTTTTCAGTTTGAACCAACAAACAACCATTTAAACCATGCTTTTCATCTCCCCCCCATTTTTCCCTATTCTCTAGTAGAACTCAGTATTTCTGTGACCAAAATTTCCCTTTCTATCAGTTATTAGTGAGGTTTTTAAAATTACAAGTTAAGTGGCACTGGTTTGTTTTGGGCTTCTTTTTGACATGATATTCACAAATGCGGAGGACTTAGGGGACTGAGGCAAAGAGAAAGACTGGTAGACAGTAGTACATGATTGATGGCAGAAGCGGAGAGGAGGATGTTGAACAGAAGGAGGTGAGAGGGAGGTGTGGAGGACAGAGAGAAGTAGGTGTCATTAAAAGGAAATGAGAAGACAAAGAAAAGAGTAGATGTGTGCAAACTGCACAGTAAAATTCCTTTCCAAGGGCTCAAATCTCAGCAGTTATTTTAGTTTTCTGTTTTGTGAGGAAAACTGACACTACACAAAGATGAGGAGACAGAAGAAGTTAATGGAATGCAACTGCTTTGTACCCACTTATGGTGGTGCTGAGTTTGGGTGATTAGGAAACAGTTTCCTGTTTCCTGTTTCCATTCAGAAAGTAGGAAGATAAATGTTCTAGACACTCAATGCAAACTTTCTCTCATGGCTGATAAAATTAATATCTTCTGTTCTTTTTAACAGATCTTCTAGTAATTCATAGTTTCCAGCATATAAAGCCTTTTTTACATGCTGAGAAATGAGAAGGCACATTACTAGTTGGAGCAATGGCAATCAGCAGTGAAATCAGTTCTTCTCCTGACCTGTTTCCTCATCACTGGCCTGACCCTTGGACATGCCACCAGAAAGAGATTTACCCACTTAAGTAGTAATTAACGCTTCTATCTTTTGTTTGTTGGTTGTTTTTGTGTTTTTTTTTTTTTTTTGGTGGTTTTTTTTTTTGTTTTGGTTTTTTGGCCTTTTTTTGTGGTGGGGGGGTGAGATTTATTGGGGTTTTTTTGTTGTTGGGTTTTTTGGTTTTGCTTTTGTTTTGGTTTTGTTTGGTGATATTGATTTTGATTTTTTTTTTTTTTTTTGCTTATGTTTCAGGCATTTCTCTATGATCTGCATCTGTTGCTGGAGATGATCATGTGTATCTGCCTTTTTTGAGAACTAGTCCTCCAAGCAGTTGCTCATGGAACTTGAGCAGCCATGGGAATTGCAGCTTGCTGCTGATTTGGACCTAGAAGAAGCCAAAATAAGAATCCTGAGTAATCCCAGGAGAGGGAAAATGTCTCCTTCTTCAGCACATTGGCTGAAACCTGGCATATGGGCAGGACAAGCAGACGTTTTCTTCCTTGCTCTGCAAGCCCTTTTCATTTAAACTGTGCAGAATAGAATATTCAGCTGTTCCCTTTTCCCACAGGTTAGCATGGATAATAAAGACACTTCACTCTTTGCTTTCAAATATTTTTCTAAACTATTTTGATCCTTGAAACATTTATACTAACAAAGAAATTCCACTGCCTCCTTGTCTCCCTCTCTCCCACCCCCACCCCCATAACTTGCTCTGTCTTGTAACTCTGACTTGATTTTTGGCATATATTTGCATACATTAGAAACGGAGAGAGGATTAAAGTTTAAGAGGAAATTGTGGCTAGTGTGAAAGGGGAACAAAAGGACATCTGTGAAGTAGCCCACAACTGGCAAGGGAAGCTATTTCACCTCCAGCACCAGCTGCAGGGGAAGTGGTGCCCACTGCCCCAACAAGACCTTCTTTGTTTGGCTGCAAAAACTGGGAGTGGTGGCTTTTAAAGTGACACAATTTGAGGTGAGGAGCTTCCCTTTTCCCTGCTCTATTCTATACTGATATTGTATGGCAACAATTGATGTTTTTCCAAGCAAATAATTTTTTCCAAGATTGCCCCAACAAAATCTTCCAAATCCAGAGGGAGTACAGATTTATGGTGCTGGGTCTCTCTGCACCCACGGGCAGGCATGCAGGAGTTGCTGCTGTAATTTTCTCCAGGGCTCACTAGCCCTCCTAAACCTGCCACTACTTTCCAAGGCAGAGGAGGACATTTTCCAGCACTGTTTGGTCCTGCAGCAGCATAAAGAGCTGGGAACGGTGTGGAGGATGTGGCAGATGGGGGGAAGTGTTGCGGGACAGGAAGCAAGCTGGAGCTGAAGGGAAAGCTTGAGAGTAAAATAAGAGGAGGACAAAAAATGCAAACAGGAAGAAAAAATTTGTGCAAAGCTGGCTTTCAGTAAGGTAAGAGGGAACTGAGCTTTTTCTGAGGAAGAAAGTCAGAGAGGAAAGAAATAGGGAACATTATCCCACCCAGTTGGGGGAGACAGTTTTCAATTCTGAAATGGTGGAAGCACTCTGGATTCATTAGAAATATCCTTTTAATACTCAGGGAAATCAATACTCCAAAACCTTGCTTACCTTCTTCTCACAAATCATCTGGAAGCTTAATGTGTTTATCCTCTTGCTGGGGACAGTAAAGAGAGAGAGGTGTCTGGAATTAGATGGGTCAAATCTCTCTCCTAACATTTAGTTTTCTCAAGGGTTTAGAGTGCTGCAGCTAGTCTTCCATTAATATTCCCTGAAAATATGGGGTTTTTTTTGCCATGAATCTGCAAGGTACTGAGATCTGAAGCTCATGTGTTTCCTTCCTGGGTGTACAAACTTGGACTGCTTGGCTCCATTTCCCCCTCTACCTTAGCCACTTTGCTGTTCTGTTCTCCCTGGCTACATTCCTGCCTGGGGGCCACTGAGGACTGTAATGTCAAAAGGAGTCCTGGGGTTCTTCCCTCTGTGAGATTAATGTTCACATAGTGGTGACAACCTCCCTGTGTGTGCCCAGCCCACGCAGTTTTTATGCTGCGATGACTGTCTTCCATAGAGACTCATCCACACCACTTTATCAGGCTGGCAGAGTCCTCCCTGCCTTCCACCATCACTAAGCTTAATAAATGTGGCTCAAGCCACCAGCTTTAAATGACTTTCATGGAAAAACCAATCAACCAAACACCAAAAAATCCTGCATGGGCTTTCTTCTGAGCATATGCAACTAAAAGTCTCTGGAAATTCTCCTGTGTGGTTTTCTGTATATCACTCAGTTACTGCCAGGTCTCTTCTTTCCTAGCATGCACTTGGATGAAGAGGAGGAGATCTACGTTTACAGTATGCCCAGGAGTAGCAGAGCTGAGCTTTTTCAAAGGTTTGGGGTTTTTTGTTACTTTGTCTTTCAATTTGTTCCATTTAAAGAGGGTGAAATTTCTTCATAAAGATGCGAATTATAGTTGGATGTACTGACTAATACGAGAGCTAACTGCTCAGCCCAAGGTCGGGTAGTCTTTAGGTGATATGTAGTAAGGAGACATGGGGAAGGTTTAGAAAAAACTACTATTTTTGCACATGATTTTGAAGGGAAATTATTTTAATTCTTGAAACTGTAAGCTAATTTTTTGCAGCTGTTGGCAATCTGTCTTTAGGTGGATACATTCCTAGTTGGAAAAGTCCTGATTCCTAGTCTGTGAGGGGAACATTAAGTGCTGAGTGCCACTGAGTGGTTTACATCTCTCCCTATCACTGTCCTCATAAGCTGATACATGGAATCTTCTGATGAAGCTTGCCTAATAACATGGATATAAAAAACTCTTGTATTCATCCATACTGGTAAAGCTTATCTGATAGGTTTAAAAAAGCTGATCATATTGTTAACAGTCTGAAAAATAGCCTAGAATATGAAAGAAGAGATCATCTTTTTCCCTGCCTCTCACTAGATGAAATAAGCTGACTTTCCATTTTGGCCTCTTCTGGCTCCCGTGTCTTTGTGGAAACCACCAATCAGGCAGATCAAATCTCCTTGCTTCTTCTCCCTGTGTTGGCTTCCAGTCACTGTGGAACAGGCTGGGTGGATGTCACAGTCATACCTGGGCATCACAGTAGAGTTTGAGAGTTAGTGGTGGTAGGGCTGGTGCACAAAAGGGAAAACCACCTGGGTTCATGAAAGCTGTCATGCTTCCTAACTTGATCCTACAAAAACCAGGAAAAATATGTTCATTGCTAAAACAGTAGCACAACTATATCAGCAAAAGAAACAAAACTCAAGTACAAAAGGATGCCATTTTTTCCCTAGCAGTTTCAAGGCAAAGCTGTCCTAAAAGTTTGTATGTAGAGCAGCCAAATAGTGCTGAACTGAGGGACTCATTCTGAAGTTCAGAGGAGACTCAGTCTGAGAGGAGGTTCATCTCAGATTGACTGGACCTGAGTCACCAAAGAACAGAGTGACTTGTAACTAGAATAGGATAGAATAGAATAGAATAGAATAGAATAGAATAGAATAGAATAGAATAGAATAGAATAGAATAGAATAGAATAGAATAGAATAGTGCAGTCAGAAAGGATCTACAACAATTATCCAGTCCAACTCCTTGATCAATTCAGGGCGAGTGAATTAGTTGTTGATGTATTTTTAATATTTTGATTTTTTTGTCACACACTTATGTATTAGCACATTTTCTTCATCATGGCACAAAAATTTTGCCTTTGTTCTTACTGTCTGATTAAAAAAAAAAGAGATAATCAAAATTAAAGTATACACTTAAAAGAATTGAAAATATTGTAATTTTTTCTCTATTTTCACAAGAATGAGCTCTATAGCAAGCACATTTCCATGGGGCTGTTCACTGCTCCAGCATTATTCCGTGACCTTTTTTGAAAGTACACAATCTAGTGCTGATTCAGGACAACATTTTGTGCCATGTCAGCCCATCATTGGCACGAGAAAGAAAAGAAAGGATCCAACCCAGATGTTTCTCAGAATGTTCTGATAAACTCAAGATTTTAATGGCATTTGCTACAATAGAAAAATAATTAAAAGAGGGGGAGAAAAAGGCGAGTGGGAATGCTGGGCAGTCATGCAGAGGTGATCACTAAATGTCCTTTATGTACCCAGTTTGTTCTTGATACTTAAGGACACTGTGGTGCTTGTACATGAACTGGAGCCACTTGTCACTAGAAAGGCTGCCAGGATTAAATCAGTAAGAAATTGTTTATTCAGCCTGTTCAAACAAAAAATGAATTGTTTTGATGAATGAGATTTTTTTTTAATGAATTAGAACGTGTCATGCCAGTAGTTTTTAAATGTAAAGCACTGAGGCGGGTTTTTTCCCTTTCATTCTGACATAACTGCCCTAAAATAACTGAAGTACCAGGGCTCCAACAGCAGCACATTACATTATGTATTGCAAATTACATAGTTGCCACTGTAGGTAGACAAACACCACTAAAAAATCCCAACCAAACAAACAACAACAAAAAAAAAAAAAGCAGAGAAAAATCCCCCACCCCCTTCATACAGTGCATATATCTGTAGTAGCTTTGATAAAATTGTCTTCATTTTCTACAACAAAAAACATTCAGTATTTCAGTTAAATGAACTTTCAGTGATGATGAATATTTCTCAGTCCCCCTAGTAGGATTACTACCCTTGGGCAAAATTCTTCAGCATCTTTTGAAAGAGATCTTAATAATGGTGATAATTTGCATGTATTGAACGAAGCACTAGCCTTTCCTACAGTTTTCAGAACTGAACTAACCTTCCCTTTGTGGAAAGCTGTGTGCCTCCTTTGAAGCTGAGCTTACCAAAGTGGGGATATGACAGCCACACGTGCACCTTGCAAAGGGTCAGAAATATCACCAGTCCTAGCTGGTTGCTTCCATCATCCATGAGGGTTAAGTTAAACTACACATTTTCGGGTAAAAAAGCCCCAACCAAACCAAGTCAAAATCATACATAGGTTCACCTTGTCTATGTGAGTACAATATTTCAGCTTCAGTTATTATTTTTAAGAATAAGATGACTCATAATGATTACATTGATACATTTTCCCTTTTAGAACTTCCATGTCATTGGCATAAACTAGTTAATACACTGCTCACATTCAGGAATGTGAAGGTTCACCTTGGAAGAAAGGTGTGTCATCAGCCAAGATGAGGTTATGCCCATCAAAACTGTGACATTGTACCCATTCTGGCTGGAAGGGGCATGGTGTCTGCCTAAGACCTCAGTTACAATTAGTAAATTAAACTTGCTCTGTGCTCAAGGCAGAGAATCTGGCATGGAAAAGCTCCAAAAGCTTTTTCAAACCATTCCAAATTGGCCACTGTGGTAACATAATTAAGACAATACGGGTGTTATATTTGGAAATGTTGTTAAAAATAGTTTATATTATTCAAGGAACATCTCTTACACTGGTAACTTTTGGAGATAACTCTGGCTGAAAGAAGGGAGAATTCACTGATACACTTGGAAAACAAGCCAAAATCTAAATTATGGTCCAGAAACCATACCACTAAGTCCATTTTGTTTTAAAGTCTTTCTTGAGTGCTTGCTTTAAGAATGAACATGAAAGAAATAATACATATATATATATAAGACACAACTAAAAGAGAAATATATACTGGTTGTCTCTCCTGCTGTGTTGATTACTTTCTGTTGAAGCTATCATTTGATGAAGCAGAACATTTACAACCTGCTTTGATCAAATGCCATGACAAGCAGGAGTGCTTCCAGAGTACCCAGCTTCCTCATCTGGTTCCCTGAAGTAACATGCCCTTCCATAATTGTTGGTTGCTCCTGGCAAGGCCTTCCTGCATATTACTGCTCAATAGTTTTGTTAATTGAGACAGCAAACTGAAGCTCCACATTTTAGGCATATTTAAAAATCTCAGGAAACTTCACATAATCTCCACACCTTGACAGATTTGTCCCTGTTAGCATTTGGACTACATTTCTTTGGTTAATCTTTTAAGACAGTAATAATTAATATTTATAGAACTTTCGCATGAGGATTTGGATTTATGTTATAGTCTTCATGCGTTTACTGCACCTTGTGCCTATAGATAGAGCAGATGGCCCAGTATTGGTGGTTTGGCTTTATTGGTGGTGGAATGAGTATGGAAAAGGTTTAGAAAATGTAACCAAACTCGGGGTGCAGATCAGTTGCAAAGCTGGTACAGGAACAATTCTCAAAACAGCAGCCCCTAAAAGATGAACAGTACTCCTGTAAAGCTGCCCTCATGTCTTCTTAAAATATTAAGGGAAAGAAAGCATTCTGACATAGGAATGAATAAATGGTAATGCTGACCTCCTGGTGTGCTGTTTTCTGGTACCCTGAATCACTTGGAATAAGAGTGTGGTCAGTGAATTGGTCTCAGTTCATGGAGAGAGCACTAACAGGAAGGAGAGAGGAGTTCTGAAGGTCACTGTGTAAACAATGTGGTTTTGCCACCTAGCTTATTCAGGTTTAGCAGTTCTTATTTGTCCCCACTGCAATCCCATCCCCATCTCTCTTGAGTTTCTACCTGCTTGAAACTGAAGCTCATGGATCTAGCAAGGTATTAAAGCTGCTCCCTAGCACCTTGGTGACAACCACTTCCTTCCCTTGCCTGCAGCTGATGCTACTTTTTGGACCAATTTATGCTCCTTACCCCATTTTTTAAACAGAGAAGTATCTGTGCTCTTACCACAGGAGGCAGTTGACCCATCCCTACCAGAACTTCACAGCCTTTAGTGAAACCTTTCTGAGCCTTATTTCCCTCATGCACGAAGTGTGGTTGTTGGCCCTGCTAAAGTCAAATCCAGCATGGGGGCACACTAGGAAAGGCCATACTCTGTGACAGGAGACACAAGGTACCTATGCAGTGGCCCTCAGTGGAGGAGGTTTCCCTGGATATTCTTGAGCTCACAGTGATGGGGCGAGCCTGAAAAACAGCAGTCAAAAGAAAGCTACAAGATCCTGTACAAAATAGCATCCAGTTGTTCTGTTTTCCACCATACAACAATGAACATTCTTATCTTGATAGTGTTACACTGATAATGAATACTCGATGTCATTCTTGTTTTTAATGGCATTGCTCCCTTAAACCTTTGGTAATGTATGTACACACACACATAACTGTCTTTTACAAGAGTTTCTGCTAAGATTCCCCATCAGCTAAAAAATATTAGAGCCACCACCAACTGTGCCAATTAATCAAAATGTACAATGGGATTTCTACAGAGTTTGGAGCACTGCTTCATAAGTGATGTGAAGGAGTAGATGTCAGCATTAGGGGCAGGGTAGGTATAATTAAGAAAAAAGATCTTTTTGAGTGTCAAGGGAAGGTTGAAGAACCATATAAGTCTAGAGAAAAATGAGTAACTATGGGAAATTTTAAGGAGAAAAGGAAATAATCAAGCAAAGCTGAGGAGCAGATGGGATGGGGGAAAGAGGAAGAAGAGAGGTATAATATTGCACTGTAATTTAGTTTTTCTTCCCAAGAGGAGCATATCTTGTATTCTCTGTGAGCCGAACTTCTTGGGTGTCACCTAAAAATGTAACCCCTTCTCCCACCCTTTCCCTGTGTCAAAGAATCTGCCATTCAAACAGCCAAACTAAAATCTTTCTCCTAACAGTTCTGCTTCTGGTGACCTTAAACATCTACATTATTCTAAAGGTAATCCCCAAAGGAGTATTTAAAACAGCAGCATCTTGGGGCAGTCTCCAAGGAAGATAGAAGGAACCTCAGCATTCTCAATAAGCAGATTCCTTGCCTCCTCACTGTTGTCCATTGTGTCCTTTTCTGGATTTCATGCTGTGAAAATTGGCTTTCATAGAACTTCCTTACCTGTATAACAAATATCAATTTACCTTTGCATAAACCGACCTCATATAGACTGACTTATCTTCCACTTAGGTTTGTTTTACTTTGTTTGACCCCTAGATTTCAGGTCTTCCTACTGACCTTGGCTAAGATGGCTTCCCAATGACTGGTAACAGGCAGGGCTGATGTAGTATTGAGCAACAGCTCTGCTTTCACAGCTTTATCAAAGTGACTAAGTAAAGTGAACCGCCTTTTACAAGGGATGAGCCCCAGTTGAAGGTGACAAGGTTCAGCTCCTGTGAGCATTGCCTCATTTCTTCCCATCTGTCCAACCACAGACAGAATACCTAATAATACCTAAAATAAGTAATTCCTAATTAGTGAAACTCTATGTAGACAGGGGCATCCCTACTGACAGAAAAGGCTGGGGTGGAATGGAGAGGATGCCCACTTCTCTGCTCCTCTTCTTCATCAGTGTGTGTTGAAGCCAGTGAGATTCCTCCAGCTTTGAACCAGTATATCTAAGAACCAAATCTAGTTTTGCACTTGGCAGAAGCACAGATACAGAAACATGATGCTCAGCCAGATCCGCAAATAAAGATCTGTTAGATTAAAGGGCAGATATACAGTAGATGTTTTGCTTTCCTGGTAGCCTGGAGAGAACCACCCAGACTTCTAACTTGTGTACGTATACTTTCAAAAGGGCAAAAATGTTGCTTTCATAAATTAATTTCACACACTTTACAGAGATAAAAATAATCACTGTGACATTTTGTTTGTCTTCCTTTTTTCCTGTATGCAAGCAGCCAACTCTCAATTACTTACAGCCCTAAATTCGTTCCGCTCAATTGTGAAAAGCCCCCGCAATATTCAACAGGAGGGGAAGAATTCTGATCTGTGGAAAGTCATCATGTTTGCAGAGAAAGCAAATTTCCTCCTCTCCCAATATGCTGTATATATCAGCCAAAACAAGACTCTTATACCGAGTGCCAACTGGTATGAATTCCAATCATTTTATGTATTATATATTAATGTTATAAAAATATGCCCCCCAATTTTTTATAACAAGAGAATTTGTTGTGGCAATATCTGACACCACTTCTGAACTGACGTAGATGTGACAGCCTAATAAAAACTTGCCTACCAGCATGATAGCATTGGTTGTGGATGCTGAATTGCCTCGACAATTCAGGGGGCTCTGTACTGGCTTTTCTTTAGTAACAACCACATCAGTTCTTTAGTAACAACCACATCAGACTTGCTGAGCTTTTCTCTAGCTACTTACTACACTCTAAGTTCAACCAGGTCTAAAAAAGATTAAAGTTTGATCATGTTTCTTCTTATATATTACAAGTAACAGAAACTGTGCAGACACTAGTTTGTTTTTGTTTTTTTTTTTGTTGTTTTTTTTTTTTGCTGGTGCCTGGGGTGTGACTTCTCTGCATATTTCAGCTGGTTCAGAGAAAAACCTTTATTTTTTCTATGAAATCTCATTGACATTTTCCTCCATGAGGGCAGATGTCTCACGGGAGACATCTTTTTTGGTTTCAACATGTGATGAAGGAAAACATTACATAAACTCAGTCAGGGCTCTGGAGATCCTGTGTGTACATCTGTGGAATATACACAGACTGCAATGAGAATCTGGGATCAGCACACAGGTTTTTGTCAGGTTTGCTGAATAGAGATCCAGGGTACAGCAGTGGATGTGATCACCTGCAGAAGCTGGGAAGAAAGCTCCTGTTCTGTGAAAGCAGACAGGGACGACAGGAGAGTGCAAGTGTTATTTAATGCCAAGTGCCTCTTTGGTGCCATCCTTGCCTCCTAGTGTCTAAGTGTATAAAAACATAGGAGGAACTTTGACTGGTAAGGTATTTGAAGATATAAAATCATGTAATTATGTATTTTTGTATGCAAATTCAGTGGGTCCTGCCTTATGGTGGTGCAAATCAAGTCTGCTGCCTAGACAGTGCATGTCCTGCACTGCAAGCAATGGATGCACCACTGGCATGACCAGAAGAGCAAGACACTTGCATGATGAGTGCAGCCTTGTCCTTCCAGTCCCACAAATTGTATCTCCATGACTGGCACACATAATGGGTGGCTATGACAGAAGACAGAATTAGATGGTCTATTTACATAATTATCAAAAGGTATGACAAAACTGAACCCTACTGTCTCTGTTCATAGTGAAAACTAGTAGGAATAGCTCAGCTGGACAGGGCTTCAGACTGCAGGGGAAAATTTTCCTTGGGCCCACTGGAAGGGTCACAAATGCCTTTTAAATTTCCTGGTCAGCAGTAAAAGGAAGCCCTGAGTGTAGCAAGGCATGCCTGGGGCTGGGGCGATGCGGGCGGCCAGCTGCTGGCGGGGATTAGGAGGATCTGCCCCTGCCAGGTGCGGGTGTCGTGCTCCTTAACCAAACATTTTTATGTGCTGATCGCCTCCCACGTAGGAGACAGCTGTTCCTTCTCCTTCTTATCCAAATGCTTGCTTCCCTTTAACCTCTGGTTTCTTAAGCTGACAGCTTCTGGGTCATGGTCCTGTGAAGTTGATATCTGTCTCCTTGATCAGTCAATCTCATTGGCTTCAAAGGGTAAACCTGCAAAAACTGGTGTAAATCACCTTTTCCGTTAGCAAGCTGCTTCTTCTGGTTTTCCCCTTTCACTTTTACTTTCCTCTTCCTTTCTGTTTCCTCCTTCTTTTACCCCCCACCCTTCTTGTCCTCCCTCTCCCTCAAAACAGTGGTGATTTCCAGCTGTTTTCTCCCAGAGCAGGGAAGGCTTCCTCCTAGTCTCTCCGGTTAGATTTGAGATCACCTCTGTGGCCCACTGATGTTTTCAAACTTTGCCTTCCAGAAAATCTATCATTTAATGCTGGTTACAAAACCATCACATCTACAGGAAGCAAGTGGTACCATTTTCTAATGCTGACAGAGTGTGGAACTCATTTCCCCTTTAGCAGCATTCTTTCAGTATGGCAATTAGTATTGTTAATAGTAACTGTGAAACACACATTGCAGAAATATTTGACCCGGAATCAGGACCCCACTTTTAAGCTTGAATTGCTTAAAAGTGCATGAACAGTTGAAAACGTAAGTTAGAAGAAACTCTGCAGCAGGGTGGCTGCAAAAATTCTAAAAAGGAGATGATTCTAATAATTTCAGACTGACTGAACAACAGCTGCTTTTAAAGAAGCATAGCCGATGAAACAACAAAGAATAGAGAAACCTACTGGAAGGCAGTGAAGCCTGATGTTTTGCCTCAGCACTGAGGTTTTGTGGCTGAAGAGCTGAATCAAACATAATTCAGCAATACCAGTGCCAGAAATCTCAATAAATTGTTCTTCATCCAAAATCCTGGTGTGCTGGGTACCACAAAGTGAAGAAAACAATATCCCAGTGAGACAAAACAACCATCATCAGTTTTTATCATGGTCTGCATTTCCATTTATAACAGCAAGAGCATTTTCTTATTGGACAAGGTTCTTCTTCAGAGTCCAAGCAAGAGAGGCTGTGTAAACCCTGCCCAGGCTCAGCAGCTGAGATCAAATACAGAGCTGTGCCTGGTATCTGAAAAGAGTGAGAGAGTGCTGTAGATGGCTTTGCAACTTCACAAGTTTGTATTCTTTGGCTACAAATGAAAAGGGCCACCTAGAATGAAAGTGGAGGATAGTCATAGAGGCTTAAGAAGAATTAAGACAAAGATGATTCAAAGGTGAGATGAAAATTAGGTTATTTTTCCCAAAGTGATTACAGCTACTCTAGAGACATAGTTAAACCTCTAAAGAGCCTGGACATGTAGCTCCTCTGGGTACATAGATCGATCCAATACTGAAATTTCATATTTGGCTGGGAAAAGAAGGTCCATTCTAGTGTGGAAAAGATACTGAATGCTTCTTAAGCGTGCAAAGCTCAGTAAATCCCAGAGACAGAACCTGCAGAGACATTTGTCCTCTCTCAGCCACAAATGCATCAGAAAACCTGCAGCAGCCAAGAAAAAACAGACAATGTAGTGAGATGACTCTCACCCAGCCCTATATATCATTACTTATTTTATCTTCCAAAGGCAAATGTACAGGTATTGGGACCTAGTCCAGGAAAGCACTTAGGCCTGTATTCTGATAGCATGCAGAAGAACAGTACTTTGCCCAGCAAAGAGCACCAGTGAAGACTTTGAGGCAAATTATGGCATTAAATTTGTGCAGTATAGAGGCACCAGCATTTGTTTCCCAGGCATTTGCGTAGTGCTAACTCTGCTGCTGCAACTCCCTGCTGTAGGTTATTCACTTGTGCAGGTGCTCTGCTAATAGACCTGGGCAAGGAAAGAGGAGGCAGACCTGCCTCTCTGATTCCCCCTTGAAAAAAAGAGTCTGCAAGGGACCTCCAGAATTTGGGAATTTTCTGCAAAAGCACACTTGCCCTGTGGGTAAAACGAGTGAGCTTTGGGGCACAGGCTATTAATTCCTGACTATACAATTCCATAGACTCTTCATAGAGGAATCCAGAAGTACCTCTGGATAAAAGTTCAAACAATCTGCATTAATTTTGGACCAAGAGAAGTGAGTCACTTTCCTCTTTCCAGACTCCCAAGAAGATCCCCAGTATGCAGCTGAAACACCTAGTTGAGACCTGGGGAAATGACATGGGGAGCAGGTATGTTGTAGTTAGGGCCTGGCGGTGCGGAAGAATTCGGGATGTAACGGAAAGCTAGCAAACCACCCCTCTCTCTAGGATAGTAAATCCTCTTGTAATTAGCCAATAGCACCTAAGTGTGATGTAAGCAGATAGGAGTAACACAGTGAACCTAGGCTATAAAATGTTAAGTTTCTCTGCAATAAATTGCCATCCATCGTCATCCATCACATTGATGCTGTGAGATGTGGTCTGTGCGGCTGGGGATAGCAGCCCGTGCTGGAGCTGGCCAGGGCGCCTACCTTGCTTGAAACCCAACACAGGTAGTGTTGAAAATGTCCTGTTTCAGAGCCTAAGGAGAGACTTCCATTGACCTAACTGAAATTTGGCTCAGAGGCTGCAAGAGCATGGTCCAGATTTGAAATTAAGATCTACATAAAATACTGCAGAAAAAAACCCAAATTTTGGGCAACTTTCTGATAAAGCAAAGAAGTGGTACTGCCATATGAAAGAGTGCACATAATTTCAGTGAAGAGAAATCAGTTTAAAAAATCATTTAGAAAGTTGGATTAACTCCATCAACATAGGAATCGATTGAAGGTAAGGTATGGAATTGCGGCGAAAACTACTACTACTCTGTTCATAAATGATCAGTCAGTGTCTGTTACAGTGACTGCAGAGGCTCCCAGGCTCTGGGCACTTTCCAGCTGGTAAATGAACAGAGTATTCCATTTTATTCTGGGGGTTAGGCTTAGTGTAGAAAAGGTCTGGGGAAGAGCTAGAAGTGGTAAGGTGACAGTGGGGGCACAGGGCTATTTCAGTGGTTTAATAAAAGCTATGTGTGGGTTTTTTCATAAATTGGAAAGCCTGTCTCCCTGGCTGTTGAAGCAAGCAGGGTCAACTGCCACTTGGCCAGGGCACACCATGGCTCCTTGTGGCTGTTATACCCAGATTTCTGCTTTCCAGAGGTGCAGCAAAGACAAGAGGAGGAGTGGGTATTGGTGTCCTGTCAAAGTGAATTGAGATACCCAGCCAGACCCAGAAATCTGGAAGTTTCCCCAAGTTGTTTCCACAGGGAGACAAAACTCTTTCTCCAGGTTACACAAGGAGTCTGTGGTAAAGCAGACTTCTTCATCCTGTACCCAGACAACCAGCTTAACGTGGTACTGGAAGAGCATGCCAGGCACAGAGGGCAGCATCCGGACTGGGTGAAGGAAACAACCATCAAGGCTAATGCTAAGCAGACAAAGGGCCATTTACTAACTCAATTTCCAACCTGTAAATGCTGTCACAACAGCATGTGCTTTAATCATATTAGCAAAATTGCACTTCTGCTTCCAAAATCAATTTCATGGGGATGTTGCCTCCATAATATACAGGGCTAGATCCTCAATAAGGTAATCAGCAGAGATGTGTTGACTTTGGAGAAGATGTAATGGTTCATAGTTGCTGGGGAGCTGATCTTCAATCACGGAATGTTGAGACAAGAGAAAACATTGAGCTATGATGACTGAGCAGCACCTTGACTGTGATTTAATAGGCTTATTTTCTGGGGAGTTGGGTGAAATATGGTCTTTGTGCAGAGAGGTGGCATCTGTCATAGACAGTAATTAAATCCCATGTGACCTTTAGTTTGAAGGTTTAAATGGAATAAAAATAGTGCATAGAAGTTAATTTTATGAGTAAAATTTGGTATCTTTAGAACACACTGGGCTCCAACCATAAATGTGTAAAAACTAAATGAAAATGACACACCTATTGCAAGAGTAAAGGGATTTTCTGTATCATAAAGGGACACCTACTGCATATACAGAGCAGAGGGAAAAAAAGACAGCCATCATTATAATTTTTCTATTAAAAAATACTAAATATAGCATTTTACTCTAGGTCTTGCTAAGAGCAGGAAGCTCATCCCAAGGTGAATAGAAATTTTCTTCAGGGTGCAGAGGGGGGAATAGCTGCTGCCCCCCCCAGTTGCTACTCCAGCTGGGATATCACAGCCTGGCAGTAGTTCTCCAGGGACAGCAGTGAACCAGCATGTGCAGCAACTGTTTGAAGGGGGGATTACAGCACATCGTAAAAGTTTGCAGCCAGAAGCAAGAGAGGAATGTTTTCATGAGACATCCATAGGTTATGAAGCACTGGGTGTGCAGGCAGCTATTAAATAAAAGGCAGAGAGCAAAGCACTCACAAAACACAGGAAACCAAGTTTATTTCTTCTTGGTAAGCCCAACAAGCAGTGAGGCAGCAGCCCAGGTGAAATCTTCATCTCTCTTCCCTCATTGAAGGGAAATTGAAAGGGATTCCTTCCATCCCTTTCATCAAACATTCTGGTTGGTTCCTGCTGTAGGTCCACCATTCCTGGGTCCAAGGCAGTGGTGGCTGACAGCTTTGAAGGGATGGCTGTGTGACCAGATGTCAGGGTTGCTCCTGGTCCCCATTGGGAGCCGGTGGTAGTGCTGGCTGCACGGCCACGTCCAGGAAACCAGGAGAGGTACAGCTATTTACTTGAACTTGGCTTGAAGGAAACAGATCTGGTTTAAACTGCCAGGGTTAGCTTATCAGCCTGGCAACTTCGAAAAGAAAACTTACTGCAGCTGTGCCAATAAAAAGGACCTACTCCTGATTGTCTGAACATTTATAGGCTGGGTTTTGTAGCAGTCTTCTTAGACTAATAGCTGTCTGTGCTTGAAATAACGGGAAAGGAAATTTGGGTTTTGCTTTCAATATCTCTGTTCCTTGTGGTATAGCTGGGAGTAGAGCTGAGCAACACAACTTTAACTTCCTCTGCTCCAAACTATTCCTGTTTTGTTTCATGATGGTTTAGATTGTAGTTCTCACTTGTGTCACTCAGTGTATCTGGCTAACTAGTGGTTTTGTACTGTACAGCACAAGGTAGGGGAGCACATGACTAAACAGAGGACAAAGAATTGCTCAAAATGGCTGAGTACTAAAAACCTCTCCAGCCGTGACCGTACGTACTCATTTGAGGTTTTTCAAGCTGTTAAATATTTTTCAATTCAGTATTTTTATTGGTTTGTCCTGGGTCTTGTCCTTTTTTTTTTTTTTAAAATCCTCTTTCCTGTAAATTCTCTTTACTAAAAATACCAACCAACGGTCTCTTTGTGCAGTGAAATCAGGTTGGTGAAAACTGGTTTTGAGCAAGCAGCATGATAAAAGGTGCATTCAGCAATACATCCAACAAGTAAGCTCTGCGGGGTGTAAGTCTTCTGAAAAGGGAATCTGAATCCTCCAAGCCCTTCCACTGCAGGCTTGTGTTGCTATTGAAGACAGCCATGAATAAGGTTTTGCAGGATCAGGCCCAGAGTTCAGCAAAATTTACTCCCTGCCTGCTCTCCATAGCATTTAACAGCCGAAATAAAAGAAGGAATTCATTTCTGTTTTAAATTCTTGGCAAGCAACTTCATCTTGTTGCTTATCTTTTCACGGGAATCAAAGGATACTGCCTTGTTACAGCTACTTGCAGAGCAGAGGCTCGAGGGAGAGCAAGGTATTTGCTTTCTCAGCTGAAAATCAGACTCAAACCAGTGGTATTTTCAATAATATTTAAGCTGCATTGCTAAAGAATAGGCAATACTGTGGGTTCTCCATTTTTTCATTCTTGCCCTAAGTATGGCTCATTTTTCAGCCAAAGAATTAACTATTTCCACAGTACTCACCCAGCATCCTGCTCTTCCCAGTGGCTTCTGTCAAACTGTTTCATTGTGAAGCATTGCACTTTTGGAAAATATAGCCCACCAATTTGGTGGTAAACAAGCCTTGGCTTTCAGACAAAGCTTGTTTTAATCTCCATGATCAGGCTACAGATCTGACCATGTTTTTTAACAAACCTCTTATGAAGAAATCCCATTCATGATTATTATCTATATGAGAATAAAAATGTCTAATTACCTTATATTAAATCTGTATTTATCAATTGTGGTTTTCTCTGGGAAATTATAATTTGCAGAAATGCTCCACATTCCAGGCTGTAACAGTTGGAGGTGGATGTCCTTAAGGATGGAAAAAAAGTTCTTTTTTAAATGGCACATTTACTAATTATAAAATGCTCTTATCTCTCTGCAGCCAAAGCCAAAATGAACATGTGCCTTGCACTAAGAAATCCCAGGATTGTCACAACTTGTGCCAGCTGTTGAGGTTATGACACCTGTGCCAGCATCGCCAGCTCTGCCCACTGTCATCTGTTCCAACTGTTCCATCTGCACTGTTTGTACCAATTCTCCCATTTCTGCATCTGTACCTTCTGCAGAAACGGGTCCAACAATGCCAGCTGTGTCATTGGTGCCAAATATGCCAGATGTTCTATTTGTCCACCCTGGGCCAAATCAATGTAGTTTTGTGCTCATTAGTTTTAGCTGGTAGATTCTATTTCACAATTTTTTGAGATGCACTTAGATCGAATCAATTCTAAATCACCACTACAACGACTTTACATCTATCTTGCCATAAACAGAACTTTGTTTGTCATTCCATGTTTGGTCAAAATTATTTTAACCTTATTATGTTGCACGTGATGATTTGAGTTCTGTCTTATATGGCAAGGTTATTTTTTTCTTGTAGAGGATGTAGCTGCAGAGAGATGAATAGAAAAAGATAAGGGTCATGGTGTCCAGGCTGTAAATAATCCCCATGGTTACAGTAAAAATTGTCCGCACACTGATGTACTGAATGAGAAATCCCTGGTCCTGATCCCTTATTCCACCACTGCAGATGAGGAGAAGACCATCCTATGCCAGTTTGTTTGCACTGAGTACCTTAAGCTGTGAGACACAGAGTAAAATAAAACTCTGGGTTTGTACTGACCACAGGCAGGTTTAATAAGGGCTCTGCTCAAGGTCTGCTCTCTTCATGAATGTCCTGCTCAGGAGAGAGGGAGCCACTGTGCTGCCAGTGCCGCCCCACAACTGCCCTGTGGCTGCACCCAGTCTCAATAGCTTTTCTATTGGAAATTGTAACCTGTACTGATTTGGGTGACAGGTGTTCTGCCTTGTCTGTGCCTCACTAATGACATAATATTGGAAAGCCAAATTCATGACTCACTGCTTTTTTTGATTAATTATTTAATCACTGGACAGTCCCAGTTTGTATCCTTGGCCACATCCGGAAGATCACACTGTATCCATTGAAGATGGTGGGACTTTAGGGTATGTCATGTCCTCTGGAATTAAGAACGCTGGGTCAGTAATGAAAGTCAAAATTTGCTGCTGTCAAGTACCTCAGGATAGAGTTAATTCCTGCATAAGAGAACAAGCCCAGGTTTTGCATCCCTGTCTAACACTGCTCAAAATAGCTTCCACAATAAAATGTATGTAGGACATAGCTGGTGTGCTGTGCTGGCCCAGGGTCTGCAGCTGTCTGTGTCTGCCTGGGCGCTTCTTCAGCACAAGCGACAATCCCAGACTCGATCCTGTGGGTTTCAACTCTGACCCCGCTGCTCCGACAGGAGCTCTTGGCACCGTGGTCCAACCTGCAAGTTGCTGCTCACGAGGAACCAGGCGCTGTCATCACCTACAGCCCTGTGTGGGTGAGAGCTTGCTCGACAGCTTGGGAACCATACGCGGCATCCCAGCGTCCTGGACCCGCAGTGCTGGAGGTGTCGCCTGTGGTCCCATCCGTGGCCCCCCCGCGCAGTGGCAGAATTACTCATCTCCACCACAGACAGCAGTGTGGCACCGGAGAGACGCGGCTCTGCCATGTGGGGAGCCAGAAAACAGGTTTGCATAAACTCAGTCTGCCACTCCGAGGTATTGAAATGCGCAGAGCTGACAGCTCCCCGTCAAAGGAAGGTACAGATTAAAAAATAGCAAGTGTGTTAATTTAGGAAAAGGAACTGAGGCAGAGGGAAAAGAGGCATTTAATGGAGAGGAAGGCCGTAGGTGCAGAAGGAGGCTGGAAGTCCAGCAGTGCCACAGGGATGCACATGATGGGGATCTCTCCCTCTGGTAGCGGAAACCCACGAGGGAGAGGATTCCAGCGAGGCTGCAGACCACTTTGATCCTGTCCTGCAGCTGTCACAACATGCTTAACCTTAAAAAATCCTTGACCTTGAGGAGTTTGCTCTATGTGAAGGTTCCAAAGTGCAGTTCCATTTGATATGTTTGTCCCTTTCTTCCACAGGATTAAGAAATGGAGAAAACTGAGAGACATAAAAGAAAGAAATGTTTTCTGTGTCTGGCTTGTGTAACTGAATTGGCAGTCAGTGAGAGGGACAGATTTCTAATTAAGAAATAGCTCCTGTAGCTTCTCAGGCAAAACTCTGTCTGAAATCTGTGATTCATTACTTTAAAAATTCCTTGGATTTCCAAATTGTGCATCTGGAGGACACCCTGTGCCCCATCCTGTGAGCTCTGCCACTGTGGTCAGCAGCCACCTGCCAGGCATTGTCTTTACCCATATGGCAAATGCCTTAAGTTGGGAGCTATTTATTTCTGTGGTGTTTGCAACAGCAGGTCCATGGCCTTCACTCTGCTGAAAACAAGGCCTGAGAGTAATAACCAAATGATCCTTTCTCTGCTCCACAGTCCTCTGCATGGGCCATCCCATGGCTACACTGCTGTGAAGCAATGGATGGGCTACAGCTCACCCCTCCTTCCTTAGCAGAGCTTACAGAGGCGTCCTTGGAAAGCATTTCTGAGGCTGTCTTCCTCAACAGCTGAGCTGAAAAAATTTACTCCTGGGCATCCAAAGGAACTTCATTTCTCCAAGGCAGGTTGGCTGGGAAATTTGGGGAGATTTTTGCCTCTTTCTGTCACACTTTCTGCTTCCTGCAACCATCCAGGAGATTTGCTTGTAGCCCAGAAGTTAGAACTGCTTATCTCCTGCTGTGTTGGCCTGCTGCTGGATGTTTGGTGGTTACTGCAGGTCCCAGGTTTGTTGTAGGGCAGGGGGCTGCATTTGGTCATCACTGCTGTATGGTGGCAGGAGCTGGGTAATGCCTTACTGGTTCCTGTGGCTGGAACCAGCAGCACAGGTAGTCCCAGCCAGCATCACCATCCCACTGGCTCTCTCAGACATCTTCACTGGCCCCTGTGACCTGTGGGAATAGGAAAGGGCAATGAAGGGGACTTGTCAGCCCCTCATTATTCCAAGAATCCTGATGTGTCGTACAGAATTCTTTCCTTATTTCACTGCAAAAAGAAGAAATTTTGAAGGCCAGAGAGATGGAGAACCAGTCTTTCCTTTAAGAGAAGGCATTGTAGCAGAGTCCTGGGGATATTCTCAGCCTTCAGTTTTGTCTTGAAGAGGCTTATTTTTTTTTTTCCCTAAAGGCCATTGCTTCTTCCCCTTTCAAGTTTCCTTGAATTACATTGATCTCCCCTGCCTTGTCCCAAGGGGCACAGCTGACCCTTTAATCACTGTTTGCCACCTAGCTAGCAAATGTAGGTTACTTTTATTTATATAAAATAAAATAAAATAAAATAAAGTAAAACAAAACAAAACAAAACAAAACAAAATAAAATAAAATAATGGGAATACAGAGCAACTCCCTGTTTAGTTTGCATGCTTAAAACAGAAAAAGAACATGGCTGAGAAGGCTATGTGTTAACACCTGGCACTGGGGAGCACTAGCTAATTAGAAATATTCACTTTGACCCTTGTCACCACTACCAATTGCACAGACATCAGTGTGCATGAGTTCACACACCCCCAGATGATTTTGTCTTTACTACCATGTTTGTAGGTAGCACAGGGCAGTTCCCATTAAAGTCCAGCTCTTAAATTCACGGGGCTTAAAGTACATTCAAGATACCTATTTTTTAATAGCATTTTATAAACTTTAAAAAAAAAGAGAAGTATGAAGAATTGAAAATATTTTACTTTCCATTCTTTGAACAGAGGGACAAGTTGACTTAGAGGGAGGGTTTGCACAGAGGGTAAAAGCAGTGTGCCCTATCTCCACTAGCTGCTCTGGCTGGCCTGATCCTGAAACTGGTCAAAGGTCAAAAGCAGTTCTCATCCCACATCCACCCTAGGCAGCCTAGGCATCCACCTGTGAAGAGAGATGCTTCATCAAGAGACTCTTCTACTCTGGTTACCCATACAGGGAAAAGCTACACTTAGCAGAGCTCAACATAGTAGTGGAAAAGGAATCGTGTAAAAGAATTTTATGGGACTCCTGTTCTTTCTCAGCTTTTTTGCACCATCCTGGTTTCATCTGGGTGATAGCAACAAAGACAGAGATATTCTCCTTAAAATCCTCCAGAAGAATTTCTAAAAAAAAAAAAATTAATTTGCACAGCAAACTCTGCACATGAACAGCCCAAAGGGTGTGCCTGAAAAGGATCTTTTTCTTGCAGTAGCAAACACCCAAGCTTTCAGAAAGAATGAACTCACTTCAGTATTTTTAGGTTTTATTGAGTTCATTTAACGAATGTCATTACTTGCAGCTTATAAAATGACAGCGAGCTTGTGTGAGCTCTCCTGATACTTTTTTGCATTATCCTGGTGGGCAACAGAAATAGGCAGGGGAGAGAGGAGTGAAGCAGCTGAAGGGTGCCAAAAACCAGTGCATATCTATGCAGCAAAAAACATTGAGGTGGTACTGAAAAATTTGCAGCATTGAGCAGTGGTATTGGACCGCCTGTACAAACTTTTTTAAAAATATGAGAATAGCCCATTTGTTGGGTTTAAAAAAAATATCAAATTTCACACTGGGATGCTATGAAGGGCGGAAATTTTCTTGAAAAATTGTCATTTTATACAACTCTAATTAGCAAACTGTTCATATAAACCCGCAAGCTGTGCAGCAGATTTCACTTCCAACATCTCTACAGACAAGACAGAACTTCACCTACTTATTTACTGATCATGTCACAGCATCCTTTTCCTACTCGCTGATGACTGTTCAGTAGCTTATGTAAAATGCGCTGGTGATCTCACAGCATTTCCATTGGATGAGTGTCCACGTGCTAAAGCAAATCACCATCACTGGCATACTCCTGTTGGCAGTCTTGTTAGGCAGGAACCAAGGAGCAAAAGATCGAATTATCTTTTCAACCCAAGACATGGTGCAACCAAAAGTAATTGAAAAATGTGGATGGGGCTGTTTGGGGTCTCATGCACTGCACTTTCCCTCTTGGTATACCTTTCAGTGGCACAAATATTTATGACTATACTTTGTCTTGTTACAGACAAAATAAGAGAAGCCCAAGGGGATTCAGTCAATGCAAATAAAAGCAATGTTTGCAAGCATGAGTAAATCTCAGTCACAGCACTTGGCATTTTATGTCAAATGCAGCTAAAGCGCAAAATTGCAAGAGATAGAAATTATTTCAGGACAGAACTGTTGTTGGGAGGTCACTGGAAAGAAGTGGAGCCTTGAGCAATGAGTCTTCCCTCTTTCAGGCCAAGGGTCAGGCAGGGTTGCCTGTATTTTGCATAGAGTTGCTTGAGGATCCTTTATCTTAACTGAATCCCCTGTTTCATGAGGTGGTAAAATCACAAATACTGACTGGATCTCTCATTTCTGCTACAGCCACATTGTAGCTTCTGCTAGTTTCTTACACGTTTCAAAATGCACCTTTATCCCTAAAAAATTTTCATGCTGGTTAAAATCCTTCAAAAACCACACTTCTTGGACACCATGGCAGAGGTTATGAAGAAAGATAATACCTGATTAAATTATTTCATTCTTACTTTATTTGTAGCCCTTCAGTAATGAAAAAAAAAAAAGATTGTGCAAGAAGGCTCATACTCTGAAAGCATTCTCTTCAGTATTTCAGATGAAAGATTTGTCATTCTCAATTTGTCTAATTGTCTTATTTAATGTCATGGGAAGCAAAAAACTCCTTCTGACTCTATTCATTTAATTCCACCACTTTTGCCAATACTTAGAGATAATATACTAGTAATTTTTATTTTCCTTTGCATTTCCCCAATAAACACAAGCCAAGCAAAAGTATCTTTGTGCTCTTCATATGTGTCTGTAAACTTAAAGCATTCTCAAACATTGCTTCTTGGATTTCAAGAGGTAGAAAATATATAATGATATGACTTTTTGTTCATTTTGCCTATAGTCATTGTAACTTCCAGTTTAAACTACACCAAAAAATAAAATTAAACATACATATGTTATATTTTATATCTTTTTATATCTTTTATATCTATATGTTGTTTCTATCTGTGCATGTTTTATTTATTTTTTCATGTGTATATACTACATTTACTTGTAGATTTTGAGCACTTCCAAGTAGGCTTTTCCAGATGCTCTATTTTCTGATCTTAGACGTTGGTATTTGCAATTTGTAGAAGATTTAAAAACTGTTTTAAAGCTTTTCATGGTGGATAGCTATAATTTGGCTTAAATATAGAACATGTCCAAATCCGTTTTTATTTATCTTTTTCAGTACTCAATAAATGTTAATCCAATAGTTTTTTTTATGTAATTTATACTTATGACAGCTTGGATTTTCTAAGATGTGCAAGATATAGTCCCCTTCAACCGCCATCTCCTTTTGGACATCAAATTTATTTTAAATCTCAAGCTTCTTTTAAATACCAGTATAACTCAATTTATGAGCACAACTCAAATCATGGGCATGACATGTCTGAATTCATAAACGTTTATTTCTTTTTCTATACTTTTCATTTCTTGAACCTGCTGTAAACTGAAATAAAAAAAAAATAAGTAAGTGTAAAACCAAAGGTTCTCTTTGAAACTTAATAGCTGCAGTTTTTCATTATTTAAAGCTCTGTGAAGCATGATCACAGCTGTATTGCATTCACAGATCTTTTCTGACACGGCTTTGAGTCTGTACTTTTATAAATTGGTGAGAAAAATTTTACTGTCTTTGCCAGATTATTAATCTGCCTTGCCTGGTTATTCCTCTTCCCTGCAAAGCACTACAGCTGTTTTGTGTGAAAATAAGGACTTGTGCCCCCCTCAGCTGACTTTTCCTTCTGTTTGACTTTACAATAAAGAGTCATAATGATGAACCAGTGACTTTTCAATCTTATAATCTCAGCAAGTCATGTAAAATCAGAAGTACAGATTCACTTCATAATGAAATAGAAAGAAAAAGTGGTTTTGAGAATGCTCTTCTCAAAGACCATTATTTTAGAAGTTATATAATAAGCCAGAAGTATGAAAATTAAAATGCCTGTATTTGTTTTCACCCAGTGTTTTTTCACTCACATTTGTTTCCATATAGTGCCTGTCAGCACTAAGGGGGTTATTAGAAGCTCCTGTCCAACTTGAGTAACTTTGATCCTTGTGTTTTGCTCTTTAACCCATTGTCTGATACACTGTGAGGCTCTGGTACATGGTCCACTGTTTGGTCAAGACCCTTCTCTATTGCCATTTCTCGTGGTGAGCTGCCAGGGTGGAAAGCCAAGGTGTCTTTGGGAAGAAAATTTCCTCGCAGTGAGGGCACATTCATCTGCTCTGTTTCTAGTTATTCCAGGGTAAATGCCTAGGCCGAGTAATGATTTACTGGCTTGATGGGACTTAAATGGGAGGCTCGTGCAGCACTTAGTGCACGTTGCTGAATACAGTAGCAAAGAGGAAAGAAACTATTTCCACATTGGATTTGCTGTCCTACTTGAGACACTTAATATCTCTAGACTTGTGCTGTCACTGATGCAGTGACATTATTTAGACATTCACTGAAGTCAAAACATGAGAGAAGGTGATAATAGAGGAACAAGCGTGATGGTGAGAGGAGAAGCCTGCCAACATTTAAAGCACAAATTTGCAGCCACATCTATATTGCTCCTTCTAACATATTTCAACTGTAGGGATGGGCATCTCTAAGGGCAGAAATCTGAAATGAGTTTAAATCCTTCACTCAGATATAAATAAGGTAAGGTACATGGCAACACACATTCAGTGCTAATATTGGGTCTTCTCTATTTAGGCAGAGAATTAAAGGCATGATTGCTTAATAAAGGCATATAACCAGAAGCATTTATTGAATTCCTTAATCCATTCAAAGACATGCTTTCATACAGATCTAGAGAGGAGACTTTATCTCCTGATTTAAATGTTGTCTTTGTAATGACAAAACTCATGAAAGATCAAGAAAGATTCTGACATCAAAACTGTTCATCACCAAAGAAATTTCTGAAGGCTGAACATTGAAGCTGTGTATAATTATGCACTGTCATAGAAAGCTATCCCCATGCAGAAGACCTGCAGAAGTCAAACAGAGTTTAAAGTCCTTAATTGTGTTACAAGTGGGGTTGTCATGCTACATAGGAGTCATGCTGTTCACCTTATGTAGGGATGAATTTTTATCCCAAATATAAGAAATACTGGGTCAGAAGTACATATTTATGACTATATTTAATACAATGGTTTTCAAAAAGTACATTGATTTTGTTCTATTCTCATCATAGGTTTTAAAAATACTCTATTCTGTTCTTCAGTTTTCTACTGTTTTTAAAAATCATTCTAATATGTAAGCACCAACTTCAATGAAACTTGTAACATGAACATCAATTACAAGAAAAAAATTGCAGCAACTCTTTGAAAGCCGGGCTGTGTCACCTGATTTTTACAAATAAGTGTTTCCTTGAAATTGTTGCTTGAAATACACCATTCTGCTTATTGTGAAGTGACAATGACATTGTCATTTACCAATAATCATGATCCTCTTTGAAGCTGAACATAAATGTTCACTCACATAAGATATATCCTGTAATTCCTGTTGAATTCTCTCATAGGGAAGAAGAACTGTTCAGAAACTTTGGATCAGGAGTGATATCTAATCAAATTGCCTTTAAGAAAAGGAGAGCCTGAGTCTGGGATGGCAAGAAAGAAAATAAAGTGCAATTGTGGTATGGAGAAATGCTGGCAGAAGGCTTGGATCTTTAGGGTCTCAAAATATGACCAGAAAAGTTCACAGCTTGTCATTTGATGAGACGGTAAAGAGAACATGAAGGAGTCAAGGAGGGGACATAAGAAATGCTGAGTTTCACAGGACTACCTGTATAAATGAACTGGAGAGATAACCCTACTTCTCCACAGGGAAATTGAAAGTCTTGCAATTATTCAATCTTGAAATTGAATGACATGATCATAGGTACCACAATAGTATTTATGTACAGGACAGGTGTTTTATCATTTGACTTCCCTTTGCAGAAATACTGCTCCCACACCACTTGTGGTGAAGACTGCCCCTCTGGTGCAAGGGGTGGGTTGTCTGTAGCAGGAGATGTTATAGAAGCACAAGTGTAGGGGAAGGGGTAATGACATAAACCCTTCTTTTTTAGTAGCTCCAAGTTCAGAACCAATTTGCTAGAAATTTACCAGATGCCTAGCACATATATGTCTTTGCATAGCTCTGCTAGAGGAGAAATACTATCACAATTACATCCATTAAAACAATAGGTTTTTTGTAAAGTGTGGCAATTTCTTGATCTTGGTATTGATCATTTCCCTTACTGTCTGTGCTGTGTGGTTTTGAGGAAAGTTTGCAGCAAGCAGATTAGACTATGATTTTCTTCTGTCTGGTTTCCGTGGTGCTGCCTGGAGGCAAGATAGACCATGCACAAATCTAAAATGCCTCAGCATCTCCCAGGCTGTGCCCACCTTATGCTGAGGAAAACCTCATGCCTTGCTTAGCCATGATTTCCTGGGCACAGGCAGGCTCCATCAGCTGACCTGGAAGGTGGATGAGGTCTGCTGGAGGCAGAATTGGGTTCAGGGGCCTTCAGTCCACCATAGTGTCAGGAGCTGATTCTGAGAGTGCCTTTATTTTTGAGAGGATCCTTAGTCCAGCCCTTCAGGTACAGTGTGGATGCATCTGGTTATTTTGTATGTTATATGTCATAAATCCTACATCCTGCAAACCCATGACCTGCACTGATGTTTCAGTGGTTTGTGCAGCCAGTGAGTGTTGGATGGCATTGCACTGGGCAGCAGGGCTTTCCTTAGGAAACAGGGTGCTCAGGTGGTTCAGGGCAACTGGCATTCCATGTTCCTGATTGCTCTTTACACAACTCCCACTTTGAACACAGGATGGATGGCAAAATTTTGGGGAATTCCAAGAATGATCTCTATCTCTGAAAACAAGAGCTGAATGTTTTGCACTGAGAGCCCTTAACAAATGATCAGTAAAAGGTGTTGGCCTGAATTGCCTAGTTTTGGGTCCCTCCCTATAACATTCCAATCTAGCTGTTTGTGGTCATGAGTGTTGTAATGCACAAGCAGAAGCCACAGCTGGACTCTTGCAGAGAAAATGATGACATTAACAACTTGATATTCAGAGTCTGATTCATAATACAATGAGGAGAATCAAAGTTTCACAGAATTGTCAAGGTTGAAAGAGACCTTCAAAACCATGTAGGCCAGCTGTCAACCCATAATCTCATAATCAACATAATCACCCCTAAACCATATCCCCAAGTGCCATATCCAGAACACTTCCAGGAACAGTGGAACACCACCTTTCTGAGCAACTTATTCCCATGCCTAACCATTCTTTCAGTTAAAAAAAAATTATTCTAATATTTAATCTGAACATCCCCTGGTGCAAATTAAGGCCATTTCCTCTTGTTCTTTTGCTTGAAACATAGCAGAAGAGATTGACCTGCAGGTCATTACAACCTCCTTTTGAGTAGTTTCATGGGCAGTGGTACAGTTCCTTCTTCCTAACTGATTATCTGACTTTTCAGCTATAACATGCTTTTAACATCCTAAAATTCCACCACTGGTTTCAGCAGAGTGGCACTGATCTGTGCTTGCTGAAGGTTTACCCCATTACAATCTCTTGGACAGATGTGATTTCTTATCACAGGGGCTTGACCATCAAGGTCTCAAAAACTCTGTTTCCTTTCTTTTCCTAGGAACTTAAGAAGAAATCCTAAAGGGGAAACAAACATCCAGAATGGATCACTGAAAGTTTTGTGTGAGTAAATAGAGCTGTAAATAGAACTCAGGAAAATCATCATACTGAGACATCTATTATGTGTAAGGTCAAAGAATAATTTATCAAAGAAATATGAACACCTCAGCTTGGTATGCCAGTGATTAAAATAAGCACCATCTACAATAAGAGAAATTCCTGTTGCTGTACTTTTCCTGTATATTCAAAAGTGTCTCTTTAAACTTCAGAGATTTATCTGCTCTCCCTTAATCGAGGAAATTACATGAATGTTTACCACTTCAGCCTGAGTGTTGCAGGCAGAAAAATCCCAGAGTAGAGTCCTCAGCACACTGGTAGGCTGAAGACATTGGCGCACATGACAGAACGGTCTTAAAGGCCTAAAATAAAGAGAGATTTGGTGGACTTCCAGAAGGTGGTTGAGCCAGGAGAGGGACTGTCCAAGCCTTTGCTTGCAAGGGCCACTCCACTCTGCTGTTCAGTGAGAGGCTTAGCAGGCAGCAGGTGTGGGATGCCTGTGGCTGCTATAGTCAATGTTGCCTGGCAGGGGTTGTGATGGGGCACGATCATATTTTGAGCTTCTTCAAAGGAATGAAAGGAATGAACAGAGGTTACTGTAGTGCATTATCAACAGAATAACCCCCATTCTCCACTTAAAGTAATAATCCTCTCTTTGTGAGCACCAGTAATCTGCAGCCAGCATGCACAAATTAATTCATAATTTTCTTTCACTTCTGCACAATCTGCAACAGAAAAACACAAACGATACCCAAAATAACTTGGCAAGCCATTTGCTTATGTGTAAAACAAGCAGAAATGAGCAGGATCGCACTAAAAATCATTGTAAACCCTGAACTTTGCTCAGTGAGCTCATGGCAGTCTCATGGCATTGCATGAGTTTCTTACTTGTTAACAGATCCTACATGTTTCTTTTTTCCTAAAACTTTGTTTTAGCATATTAAAATGGTATCCATGAGTTGTCACCAGAAGTAACCAGAAGTAACCATGTTGCAGTTTCTTGGGCTAAATGTAAACTATTACACTTCGCTGAGCCCCTCTCCTTAGTGAAGAACAAATTGAAAATAGCGAGGCTTATAGTGTCAAGTTACTTGTGCGGAAGTTGTTTTGGAGCTTGTCAAAATTACGAGCAATTATGCACAAATTTGAAAGCTTGTACCAGAAAGCAAAGGAGAAGCAATTTCTTTCATCTTTTGATGAAAAAGTGGAAGTAAAAAACAACAATAGTTGTATGAAGGTGTTAACAAATAGCCTGAAACAAGAAACTAATTATTTTTAAAATCTTGAGAAAATCTTGAAAAAAATAATTAAAAATCTACTGGTAACTCCCTAGTCTCATAAAAATTATTTTGGTGGTATCATTTTCCTTGAATAGACAGTATTCTTGATTTTTCACCTTCATAAGATCTAATTATCTGTAGTGTGTTATATTCCTAAATTCAGTACATTATTGTAAGCTGTTGGATTAAAAGAGCAGGAGAAACACAGTTGATACCTGAAGTTAGAATTACTCCAAATACGCTACCATTAACAGCTGAAGACAGAAATATTAGCCTTCTTGCTAATGTGATGAGCAATGGCCATCTGTCTTCACAAAAGATTCCCAGCCAAAAAATTATTACTTCAGTCCCAGTAAACTCTTGAACTTTTCAGCAGAGCAATAGGTTTAATGAAGGGGGTACAGAGCAAAGGCCTAGACCCTCAAAGATCTATTTAGATGGTTTACTCTTGTAGAGACTCCCACTTCCATGAAAATCTGTACTACAAAAAACATAAAACAATATACATTTTATGTTAGGAACTTATAGAATAAAAAAAAAAGTCAGTGGAACAATTTTCTGTAAATGCCTTGGAAAATCTGGTTCACTTTAACTCCCTGAAATCTCAGTTACTCTATTAACAGTTGAATTAGGTTTGCCCCAACACAAAACAGAAAATAAGAAAAAAATCCATAGCAATAGATGTTTTTTGGAATTTGAAATTGATAATGTAAGTTGTATCAGAACTAACTAGCTGCTTGTACATCTCTCACAATGCTATGTCAAAGTCTGGTGTCAGGCATCTCATGACTGATAAAATGTGAAACAAGCACACAGCCCTGAGACTAACAAGGTATCTGTCAGTAAAACTAGAAAATCAGTCTTTTATTGTAGTAGCAAACAAAACCCCATCTCCCCAATGTACTGGCACAGAATGGATTGCGTATATAGTCTGTGCAGAATTGCAAAACTTGGACATAAAATCAGGATATCAAGATCAGTATCAGCAAATAATTGCAGCCAGATTAAGGCAAACATCTGCGGGTGGAAACGTGGATATTTGCATCCACACAATCCAAAAGACGTCTAAGAGCCCTACCCAGGATAATGGAACCTTCCACATGGATGCATTTCCTTCATAAAAACCATAAATTATTAGAAGTAGGTGTTATATAATCCAGACAAGGCCAAAAGAGTCATTGCACTTCCAAAGGTAAGAGGACAGACACTCTTATCCTTGAGAGAATAAACCAGCATGAGTGGACAAGAGCTGTAAATCAGTACTGACAGGGATGGAAAGCAGGCTGTCTTCAAATACTAAACAGCAGTAATTGCAAGTAAAAAAATTGCAAGTTATTACTATTTGGGACATACATGACACTTTTTTATTCATAGATCCCAAAGTATTTAATAAGACTGGATTAAACTTCTTCCTGTTGTTGTAGCTAAAGTAAGTAGGGCATAGAGGAATTGCAGTGACCTTGCTAGCATTTGTCCCACAGTGCTCCCGTAATTACCAGCGTGGGGGAAAAAAGATGCTAAGGGATACATTTTATAAAGGCAGTAGGTACTGAACTTATACAGGGAGAAACAAAGAAAATATTTTAGACAAAGGAAATGAGGGGGAAAAAGAATGTGAATGGGAAATAAATAAGAGTGAGGAGTGAATGAAAAAGAAGATCTCTGAGACATTAAAAGGAGGTGGTTTGCACAGGCCTGTAAATATTAACACATTCACTGTAGGTACACAGAGACTTTTAAAGCACTCATGAATTTTTAATAGGGGTATCTTGGCATCAGTCTCCTGCCATGGACACAGATTAAGAGTCACCTGAGCTCTGAGCACAGGGCTGTGGCAGGAGGCCCCTCCGAGACTGTGCTGGAAGTTGCTCCCATTAGCATCACCTTGAAAAGTGTCATCCTGAATGGTGAGGTGGGCCTTTTTGCTGACAAGGATGCAATCAGCTGAATTACTAAATAGTTTGGCTTACAGTTGAAAATCTTGCAAGTTAACCTGTATTAGGATAATGTTCTCCCTCTTTTTTTTTTTTTTAAATTCTTAAAAAATCTGTGAGCTCAAAAGTTTCTTATAAAGAAAAAGAACACATTCTAAAGGCAGTATAAAAATCAGCAGTCCTCAAGAAATTTTAAGCCAATGAGGAAAGCCTGGAAAAAAATTGTTTCTAAGTATGAAAGTACAATGAAAATCAATGATCCAAAATAGTAGCTTTTTGCTCAGCAGTTCTTAGTCTCACACATCTGTTTGCTTAAAATACAATGACTTCAGAGTTGTTTGCTTATGTTTGAATTACAACAATGTGGTATCTCATCAATAGATCAGTTTCCTCAGGTTTAATTGATTATATATGTGCCAGATCTTCAGAATGCTTCCTTTTGTGGCTTGATCTGAATCCTGCTGAAATACCTTCTTTTCATCCACTTTGGGTGATTTGGCTTAGACTTGTGAAGATTGTAGGTGCACAGATGTTTCTTAGAGCCTGAATTTTACGTTTCAAACTCTCTGTGGAGTGAGAAGGAGCTCATGTCCAATCCCAAGGTGCCATGTTGATTTTTTATAGTTAGATTATAGACAGTCTATTTTTTTAACTTCTAAAGGAAGCAGGATCACTATAAAATGGGGAAAAAATTGCAGTGGCCTACTAAATAATTTTTATAAATTCATTCTTTGGATAATTATAATAGATTTCCCATAACATGCTTTCTTCTACAATTTAAATTTCTTAATTTGTATTTTTCCTCTATCTAACTGTAATATTTTAAAGTTATTTTTCTGATTATAATTGTTTTCTTCAGCTGTAGTGAAAAGGAATGGTATAAGAGCATTAAGTAGTTAAGAGAGTGAAAAACATGGAGAAAGTCTAATTCCCATGCAGATTAAAAAGCCAGTGAGAAGCCCAAAAGAAGTGAGGAAAAAAAATCAGTGTTTAAAATATATATCATCAAAGCATAATGAAAGCCTTTCTTATTTAAAAGGTGTGCAAATACTTTATTTCCAAGTGGGACTACTCATTTAAAAAATTATGTAGTGAGGAAAAAAATTGCTAAAAATGCTTAGATGTGTATTTGAGCATCTGTGCATTTTGCACTGCCACAAGTTAGCCCCTGAAAGCCATTGGAACTGACCAGGTTCAGTCCAAAAGAGCATTCCTTCACATTTCTGAAAGCTGTGATTGGCCTACAGTAATGCATGTTTATTATAGCTGCACAGTCCCAGAATAGGATTTGGATCAGGTGTCTTGAGCAGACCTCCTCCTAGATGGCAAACTTACGAGATGTAAACATTTCTTTTGCATCTTAAGGGAAAGCATAGCTGTCAAATGAAAGAGAGTGCAGGTACCCACTTTGTTCACACAGCATGTAGGCTCAACTTGCATTCCAGTTTTTACCTGCTGGAAGGCCTTTTTGTTTGTCATTGCATGACCTTTACAATATTTGATAAAATTTCTCAAATTTTCCATCTGAGGAAGGGTTAATACAACAGCAAACAACAGATTATGAGGACTTCAGTGTATCACTATTTACAAGCTTTGTTAATCCAAGGATACTTTTTGCTTACCTTTTATGACAGTTGTTTACAACTTGGCATGGTTCTTTTGAAGGAGTATTTCTTGTACAAGCAAGGGTGGTCAAAGTTCCTACTTTGCCCAAGGCTGTAGAACTTCTAGAAGTAATGTGGAGGAATTTCTAAGCAATATGAAGTATGTATGCTGAGGTGGGCTGCTTCAGGCCTGTTTATATACCCCCTGAGCTTGGCTCAAGAGTCTCACTGGAAACAAAATATTGAATAAGTCATTAGAGCGGGGAAAAAATTGTCAGGATTTCTGACCTGATAACTCCTACAAAAAAACCCCACATAAACCACAGAAAAATTCACCTAGGGGATTTCTAGGTCAGGTGCCAACTACCACGTGACATGACTGACTCCTAAAGGTATGCCAGGACCACCAAGTAAACCAAGCACATCCCTTTCGATGGAAGCTGTGGAAAACCCTATAAACGTGTTGCTGTTGTTGCTTCAAACAATTAGGGTTTGAAGAATGGGATATTGTCCCCTGAAGAATGGAATACTTGAGAGGTATGGTATATGGTCTGGATATTAGATAAATTAGAACATTCAAATTATTTTCTTAAGGATAAAAATTTACATGTGTCTGGATAGGAAAGGGCTGACAGGATCACAGGGTGGGGTATAGCAGCAGGAGGGTCATTTAGGGCAAAGGGAGGAAGATGTGGAGAGTGAATGGCTGAGGCACAGAGCTGATCATCAGGAGAGATGCTCTGCACCCCTCACCAACCTGCTATTGCTGTTCAGCAAGTTGGAGCAAGTCCAGAGACAATGATGAAACTCAGGCTGGAGCCAGTGACTGCCAGGCAGATCCCGGGCTCTGGGGCAGACTGGGTAAAACCACAGGAGAGTCAGCTTATCACTCTGGGTCTCTCTGAATCAGTGGGGTGCCAGAGGACTGCCTCCACCTCAGGGTGAACACCAGCAGTAATCCTCTGCAGGGCTGTGCCTCTACTGACAGATAAACATTCTACACGTAATGTTTGTGAATAAGGGATGGTGCTCTTAGTACACATCTGTACACAAGTGAGTTGGAAGGGCTTAGCTTTATTTGATTAATACTAAGAACTGTGAGTCTTCAGACATGGAACATGCAGTGAATATGAGCATTTTTCACCAACCTTATATTCACACAGGTAAGTTTAAAGAAACTTTAAACAGATACATGTGAGTTTTCAGATCCATTTGAAATTCACGAATGTTCACAGAGGAGTTTATACTGAAGTTACATTAAAGGATGCCAGTCAAAAGGCAAGGTGTAGGGAACAAAACTAAAGGCTTCTTTTTCCAGATTAGCTTTTAAGGCATGCTGGGTTTCTCCCTCAACCTGGTTTTGTGTTAACTGAAGCTGAACGTGTCAGTTCCTCCTCAGTTTTCTGCTATAACTCCATAATAGGACTGTCATCAAATATACCTTCTTTTTTGTTGATAACTTTAGGTATGGGACTTTATGAAGATTTCACCTGCCTTGTTCTATTCCCTGGTAACTCAAATGTATCAGCATATTTGATATGCATACATGCACATCATTTTTCACACTGCTTTATACCCTGGTTCACTTTTGTGTAAGATTATAAGGGCATTTTTAAAAACACACAAAAGTATAAGTATATATTAGCTGTGAAGCTATTCATATTAATAAATGGGAGGATTTTTTTTTGTTCCAAACAGAGAAGTATATACAGTAAAAGAAAATGTGTATAAATAACTTGTGCATATTGAATTAACATAAAAGGTAAAGAAATTAAATGCATAACAGGAAGGCCACAAGAAAAATCAAAGCATGTTACATTGTCTGTGCAAGAAAGACTGACATCTAAACATGAAGAGAAACATGAAACCAAATCTGTGTACTTACTTTTAACTGTTCCCTTGGGTTACAGGGGAATGGGAAAGGTGACATTTAAGAGCAGTGGGTACTGACTAAGAGATTCATGTCATTACTTTGGGCAGAAAAATAATAGTTAACAGATAGATAATAAGATAGATGCAGATAGATAGATTAACAGATATATAATGAGGCAGAATATTAATAATTAACATTTAGATACAGAAGTTTTTAAGATACCTTTGCATGTTTTTTCCAGTACACCTTTAATCAAAAAATCATCACACAAGAACAAATTCCAAGTGCAGTTTCAGAGAACCAAAAGGCCCTCAGAGCTTTTATGTTTGATGAATTTTGGACTCCAACAAATATACTTTTATTTCTTTTCCATGGGATGTAACTGACGTGAGTTTTGTGCTTTGTGAAGAATAGCAACAGTGCTTTTATAAACACATTCTTTCATCAGCTTACTATTTTAAGTTTAGCCTTATGTAATTTTAATTTAAGGTGGAAGTTGTTTTGAAAATCCCCTCAGTTTGGTTGAAAGCAAGCAGAATTTTGCCTCTTTTTTTTCCCCTCATTTGTAATAGTTCTTTCACAATAGTTCTGCAGTTCCACGTCTTTCTGAAGCATCCTTCTCTGGATTAAAGGTAAGAGAAATAGCCTGAGAATAATTAAATTTGATTGTATTTATCATCCTTCAGAAAATTTTCTTACACGTAGTGTCAGTGTATGATGTCAAATATCTACATATACAGGTTTGAAGGCTGGACGCAAACCAGTGCAGAGAGTTGTAGTGAGTCATTGGCCAACTGATGATGAATCATCCCCTCAGCACCTGGGACTGATTCATCCTTCCAGCAGGCAGCTATTGGCTACTGCCTTTACAGACACAAACACTGTCTCATAGATAGCAGTTGTCTGCGTTAGGATTTTGCTTGGCTTGTTACTGCAACATTAATTGAATGGAAAAAAGATTGATAAAAAAGATCAGTTTCAGTCTGAAAATCTTACAGCCCACTTTCTCTATCCTTTAGGTGTTCTTGTGTCATTGGAAGAAATGTCTTAACACCCAAGAAAAACACCTGAAAATTTTGTTTTATGTGAGAGGTGCAGATGTTGTTTACAGGCTCTATTCTAGGCAAGTTTCCCCCAAGTCAGAGAGTATCCAAAGCTGTATTTCAGATCATCAGCTTTATTACTTACAGCCTGCTTTGGACATTGATATTGGTTTCTTTCTGACTACACATGACCTAGAGTTTCCCTGTTGTGACTTAGTGATCTTTGCTTCATGGCCTTGGTTCAGCTTGGATCTCAAGTTTTTTGATAGAGCTGTTTGAACCTGGATTGATCTCTGATTCTGGTCTGTCCATGACCATGAGTTTGTCATCCAGGTATTGGACCAAGCCTGGACAACATTTCCCACTATCTCAGGAAAAAAACAAAGACCTAGAGATCCATGTGTAAATATGTCATCATTATAGTTAAATTACTTTTACCTCAATAGAGAAGAGAACAAAAAAAGCCAAAAACCAACAGAAAACCAACCAATGAGCAAACAAAAAACCAAACAAACAGAAAAGGTTTTTTGGGATTGGAATCTTCTAAGGTAACAGAAATCAAGAGAAAAAATAGCACTCCTTCTGAGATGTGGGTCATGGATGATTTATCTGCTATTGCTGCAATTATTTAAACAAACACTCTGGCTTATTACAAAGTACAATGTTCACAAGCCATAAAAGAGTTCTAAATACCACATCTTCAGAGTAACACCAGTTCCTGATTGTATACAGCTGCTTACCCCACTCCTCCTTTTATGTCTGCAGAAGTGTATCTATTTGCCATGAACCTTAAAGGATGGTGTTCAGATACCACAGGTACTGATGCCATTTTATGTGTCCCTGGTATGCTACCACTCTAGAAAAGTAGAGGTCTTCTACAGGTCCCATATCTACTTTAGAAACATTATGGATCTTAAATGGTGCTAGAGTGCTAGATACCTAGAGACTATAAGCAGGGACATCCTTCATTCAGCTTACTATCAAATCAAGATGCTTTACCTTTCTGCCGTAGAATGAATGCTGATATTTACCCCTCTGTCAAACTATTTTCAGTCTGAAACAAACTTTTAAATGATAGAAACAAACAGAAAAGTCTAGACTACAGCGAATGTTTTCTGAAAATTCTCCTGTTGTTCATTTAGAAAAGTGGTTGTTGCATGAGGATGAAAAGACAGACTGCTATGGATATAATATAATGTGCATATATAAATACAGATGTCTTCTTGGCCATTTTTGAAATGAAGGCCAAATTAGTCCAGATCTGCCTCAACAGCCAGAGCTATTTCTTCATTTCCTCTGAATCTATTTTCTTCATTAAAGCTGATCATTCCTGAAAATTCTATCTGGTGATCTTATCAAAATAAGTTTTGATCTGTATTACTTTTGCAGTTGGACCAAATCACAGCCAAAACCAAACCAAACCAAAAAATATCAATAAACGCTTTCTAGAATAAAATTATTTTGGATTTCTTTCAGCTGACCAAACAGACAGAGCCAGCAGACTATCCAAAACATGCAGAACATGATTTAATGTACAATACTCTCAAAGTAATTTAACAGCTTTTCATTCAAAAGATGTATCTCATAGTGTTTCAAGACTCCAGGCATTATTACCAATCTCATTAAAGCACAATCACTTTGCTGTTATTTTGTCTTAGGCTTGGGTTTTCTTAGGTATGTGTCCTTGAGAGCACATGGTGGAACCACAGGCACTCTCCAAGGTCCTGAAACATGTGTCTGGATTTTGGAACATTTTGTTACTAATTAGAAGTATTAATATTATAAATCAACATCTTCAATTAACTGTGGCTGAAAAAGACATTTATGTAAATTTATTTATTTAAATTCAAGACTAATAAAATCAGTCTTGGAAAAGAGAACTTAGGTTTTAATACATACTTCTATTTAGATCACATTTAGATGCTGCAGAGTACAAATGAGAAAGCAAGCAAATTTGGGTTAGGCAACCTCGGAAATGTAAAATATCATCCTCGTCATTTAAGATACTTGGGAAGTATTTTTCATGCATGTTAAATTCCTGGAAAACGAAGTTGCTGAGATTTGCCAGGCCAGCTGAATAATGAAAACTTCTTGCTGAGCTATGAGTTATCAGTATGCTCATTATTAATAAATATTGTTGTTCTTTCTTTACAAATATGCTTCAATATTTTTTATCTTGGTAGTGGCCTGTTTTACTCAGAACAAATGTAACAGAAGAAATGTCATGAGCACTTGTTCTGAAAAGAGAGGCACTGCACTTATTCTCCATTCCCTTGTAGTACCTGCTATATATATGAAAGAAAGGTGTGGTGAGCTATCTTCTTTTTGGACTTATTGTCTGAAGTTGTTGCATGACATAGGTTTGGGATACAAGAGATTACTTGTGTATTTCTGTAAAATAGTTCTGAGCTGCCAAACTGACAATGTGAAAAAGCAGTTCAAGCTTTGAAAAAAAGTCCAAGTTACTCAATATATATTTTCAGTAAATTATGGTGGTCTCTTTGTGGAAATATGCATCTAAACATGTAACCAGCTTGCAATCTTGAAGTCTTAATGATGAGTTTAAGAACTGAATGTAAACCTTGACTGAGCTATCTGTCTGCAATTCCACGCCACTCTCTGTATCACAGCTCAGAAGAAAAATGTCCATGTTGCTCAGAAAAGCTTACTCTGCTGGTCCATTGATGTCTTTTTCATGGATAAATAAATGACATTATTTTTAACCTACCTTTAATTTGAATGTTCTTGTCTACTAACCTAATTAAAATTAACAACATGGTATAAACAAAACTTGTACTATACTATTCCACTACCTCAAATTTCAGGGAGAATTTATTAGAAAAGTCTTCCTACCATAAACCCTGCAAGGTAATTTATTTAGAATGCCTTCTTCAATTTTTACTATGTTTTAAAAATTATATTAAGATCATGTATGTACAGAGAAAGAGTAGTTCTTGGACTAGTAAAAATCAAGACTACTGAAGACAATGCAGTATGTCAGCATTAAAATGTGGTGAAATATTTTAAATAACAAAATAATATGAAGATACTTCTACTGGAATTATAGTTAAAAAATATAATGAACAAACAAGCAAACACAAAACTCCCTAAAGGGTGATAGACTTGTCACAAAAAGGAATTATTTTACAGGAGAAAGAAAAATTACAAAAATTATTCTTCAGGTCTTTCTCATTTAATCACTGTTTTGGACACCTGATTCAAAAGACTGTATAAAGGAGGAATTAATTTAATTAACAGGAAATTCTGTAGGTGCTTTATCAAGAGGAGCAGTTAACAAAGTAGAAAGACATTTCTGGACTCAAAGACACAAGAGTTCATTATGAGAGTAAGCATAATCAGGCCAAAGTGCAATTAAAAGAACATTCATTATAATTGGAAACATAGAAATCAAGAATTACAAGATTTTTGAAAAGCAGTGAAACAAACATATACCACCTATTTAAAGAAAGACTTCCTAAATATAGAATTTAAATTAAAATACTAATAAAGACTACTTGCAGCCATGCCTAAAGCAAGCACAGGATCTTGAAACTGAACCATAAGAATATTCTCCTTGTTGATTTTAGCAGTTCCAAATAATTTTACCGCCCTTGTGAGTAGTTCTTGGATCACCTTCTCTATGTCTAAGTTGGTGATCCTTACAAATATCTTTATGAATTGGTGCCACAAATAAAACATAGTTTTGCAAATGTACAAAGGTTCAAAAAGCACTGGGAGCTTCAAAAATGTGAAGAAAATAAAACCTTAGCATCCCTCTCTGGGGATGTCTGTAACTTCAGTAACATACCTCATGGAGAGGAAATGAATCTACCAAGGACTGGTCCCTCTCAGACTGGAACAACTTTCCCAGTGTTTTAGGAAAATTTAGAAAAGGGAGACTGACAATTAGCAAGTTCATCAACCACTTAACTGTGAAAGGGAGATAAGCAATAAAAAAATTGCAAAATCACGACAGAGGTGTTGAAATCCTACAGATTTATTCATTTGATATGTCAATGAATCTCCTATCCCAGCTAATGGACTTAAATTAATACTTGGACTTTGTGTTTGAGGGTTGAGAAATACTGCACGCAGATTATCCTGATATTATGCAATTCAGCCTCCTGATGAAAGTCAGTATTATTTAGACTTATTAGATATTAGATTATATCATTATATTAAAGTCAGTATTATTTGAGATTAATAAGAAAGAGCTCAGGTGTTTGTACCTTTTTAGTGCCAGCATCAACAGCAATACCTGGATCCACTTGTTTTGTTGTTTCCTGAAGAAATCTCTTAGGTTATGACATATTTCCTTTTTTATAAATTAAAACAGTTTTCTGGAAGATAAAAAGACACTGAGTGTTACTCATAAAGCTTGCACTGCTCCACTCCTAAGAAATTAAAAATAATGTTACTAGATGTTCTGTGTGGTCCCCTGTGCTGAAGCTGAGGAAATTTAGGTTTACATTTCATTTACTGTGAGAAACAAGATGCAGAGAACACATTGTTATTTACAAGCATTAAGTGGCACTCTGAAGGGCTCTGCTGCTGCACTGCCCTCTAAAGTTGAGGGCAACAAAATTTCTCAGGTTTAGCCAGGTTTCACAAGAGTATAAAGCTGTCTTATGTTGTCAGTCTATCCTCACCTTCCAGTCCTTTCTAACAGCTTTTGAATCCATTATCCAGTTCCTGTCAAATATTACAAGGATATGGAAATCTCAAAAGTATTGTTTCAGTACAAATATTGTGAAGATATATAGTTAGGCAGCTGGGAGAAACACAAATAGATGCTTCCGCATCCTCTCCAAGGTAAAAAAAACAAAACCACTTCAGTACTGAATTCACTAATTATCTGTCCCATTCTGTTTCTGAGCTGAAAATGTCAACTTTACAATTTGCACAACCTCATCTAAAGATCCATTTAGTTCAAGTCCCATGAAAACATACATTTTCTTGTGGGCCTGTGAAAACATTGCTTATCATTCTCTCCAGTTTTCTGACTTATTTCCATTCAATTGCTCCAAGATTTGAATTTCTTTGGAGCACATTTATCAAACATTTGAGAAGTACCTCACGCACAGTGGGAAAAACTGAAAGGGATTAAGAATAGAGGATTTATCATTTTTTCTAACCAAGAGTGACAGTGGCTTATTGTCAGGATAGGACACTTTTCTAAAAATCAACTTTTTTTCTTCACCCTAAAAGAAACAAAGAACATTTATTTTGGTTTGATGTAATCTAAGAAACAAACCAAGATGGTAATTAGCACAGTACTAAAATATTCTTTCCTTCTGTATCAGCAGAGATCAAATTATTCCATAAAAATTAAAGAAATTGCAGTGGAATTGACAAGTACAAGTAAATTGAGTAAATTTAGACACCCAAACTTCATTTTTTCATTAAAAAAAAAATCTGCCAAGAGCATCACAAAGTGAATGAAGAATGGCAGGTTCTCCTAGAAGGTGATTCGGGGCAAGATGCTATTAACAATACAGAAAACCTCAGAGAATTCACCTTCTAACTGGTATCACAACTTAGACTTCTAAATGTGAAGTTGGAAGTTTAATCAAAAGTGGAGATCTGAAATCCATTTTCATCTATTCTCATGATTACCTGTAACCCTATAGCCAGGCTCAAGACTTATTATAGTAATACTTAATTACAGCCCTTTTTGAAAAAAATAAATTTGCAAGGACAGAGACAGTGAAAAAAGTATATGAATTTTCACCTGTACCCTAGGCAAAACTAATTTGAGGATTTTTGTAGAATTTTGAAAACTTTCTAGCTTTGTCACAACTGGAAAGCAGGAAATAAGAAGCTAGTGGAGTGGCAGGCTCACTTGCCTAGAATTGATTTGCACAAATAAAGAATAATGAGGAATAAATAAACCAAAAACAACACAAAAGATAACAATTGTATGAAGATACGACAGTGCTAAGTGTCATTATTCTTCTGATTCAAGATGAGCATACATTCTAAAGCAGTACTATACAGTAAAAACTGTGAGTTATTTAAACATTTCTGTAGGATTTTAAGCATTCTGATGAATCATTTATCATTAGCTATGATTAAAAAGTCACTGACAAATAGATAACCCCAAAGAAATACATGGTACAGAGTGCTTTCTCAACTCACATTATCTTTCTTTTTTGTGTGTTAAAAAGTAAAAAGATTTTACTATAAGTATAATCCCAAACCAATGATTCATAAGGAGATATTATATTTGGAGTGCTTACTGATAGCCATCCATATTGGCTAGTAAAAGGAATTAAATGTTTCATGTTCATTTGAAATTTCAGCTTAAGGCCATGCCAAAAATGGTTTTGGTTTTTTTTACAGATCGAAAAGGGACAAAAGTGAAAAGACTTCCAGAAATAAATGCTATGTAATAGAAAAATATCAACCATATGTGCATTTCAGATTTGTAGATCAAGTTACAAGGTTGGCAATCAGATTTCGACTCCCTAAATATTCTCAGAGTTCTAAATATAATCTTCTTCTGTTCTTCTCCCCCTCTTCCTTCCCAAACTGTTGTGTAGCATTTCTATGTGCAGTAAAGCGACCTGTCTTGTACAACTTGGAGAAGACTGGATTTTTTTCATGAGTAAAATGACACTGATTCCTTGGGTACTGTCCTGTACTAATGTAAAGCAAAGGGTAGAAGCATAGGATATTTTCTGGACTTGATATATATTGAAGAAGTCTCAGCCTCTTGAAGTTTTCTTTAAAATTTATGATAAGACAAGTAGATACACAAGGACAATTCTTCTGATAATTTCCAGCATGGTAACTAAGTTAATTCCTGTACTTTCTTTGTGCTCATCTGCCTTTCTGCCTGTCCCTTCTCTTCCACTAACTTTTTGTCCATATACCCTCTTCCAAAAAAGTTTCAAGGAGAGATGAAGATCTCAGAGAGAGTAAATTAATAAAATTTTCATTCAAACTTGTCACTGAGTGAAAGAGTTCTCTTTTGTTAGCGTTTTCCATATGGCAAAGTCTAAGATATTTACTGGAGGAATCACTGTGGTATTGGGCATATAAGGAGGACTTGATCTATTCTTGAAGAGGTGAGATTTTAAGGATCTCTAAGGCAGCTGGTGTCAGAAGTGTAATGATGTGGGAAATGGGGCAGAATTAATCTATAAAGAACCCATCTTCTTCAGTTCCACTACTCATGGGGCACCCTATTTTTTTATTTGTATTTGTCTATGCTTAACAGCTTACATTTGTCTCCAGATCACGATACTGGGGTTCAAAGGCAAAAACCTAAACTATTCACAAGCTTGGGTTTAATGACCAGAAAATATTACTGTGGTCATCAATCTGGACTACCAAGTTAATGCACACCTCAGCATTTTCCCAATTTCTTTAGCAGGTGAGCTGAACAAGAATATTTAATTGTGATCTAAAGGAGCAGAGAATCTAGCACTCATTGCTTAAATTATTCCAATTTAATATTATTACAGAATTTAATATTCCTTACTGCTAAAGATATATTTACATTTTTAGTTTGTCAGCTGTTTCCATGCATTAGATCCTCCAAAAGGCATTTACCTTTATATGTTAAATTAACACTTAAAGGGTAAAAATATTAATTCTTTGTTTCTTAAAAAGATCAAACTCTTTCAATATAATATTTTAATACAAAGTGAGGGTTCAAAAACATATTACGTTTAAAATTATTTTGAATTTTCTTAGCAATTTTTTTATACTGAGCTTTGGCTGGACCTGGTATTCTGGTACTTGTTTGACTGAAGTGGTGATAAACCACCTATCTAAAATTATTGAAATAAGAAATGGAACTTTAGTAGTATTAATTCACCTTGAGCTGCTTATTGTGTTACTTTCATTTCAATTCATATGTCATGTAAACAAATATGTTGTATTCTCAGCAGCTTCAGTGTGTATTCCCTGTTAAGGATATATTAAAACTATTTCAAAATTCCTTGCAGTTAATTCTGGATAAAAATGCTACTTTTTGAAAAGAGCTGAAAACTGATTTTATGAAGACGGCATACTGACAGCTTACTAAAAAGTTCAGCCTTGAATCATCTATAATAATAGCTTTTTCTTGGTTTACAAGATGGATAGATTATAGAACGAGGCAAGCTATGAATTCCTTACAATAGTAATAAGAATTCTTATCTGCTGTTCTGAAAGGAGAATTGCCAAGGGTTTTTAGCATAACAAACAACCAATAATGTTTCTGACAGAAGGAAGAGTTACAGAGATAACATAAATATCTGAATTCTCACCAGTAAATCAAAACCTCTCCCTGAAGGGTGGTATTGCAAAAGACATACAAACTTACAGGTAACAGAACAGGACACAAAATTCAGGTGAAGAATTTCACAGCATGTCCTGTGTTAAAGCAAGACCATGGCAGAAGAGCATCTTTTGAGCTATCATGAACTGCCTGGAGAGACGTTCTCTGAGTCCACACACAAATTTTGAAGTCCATCAGTACTGGCATGGGTTACCCTTTGCAAGCAACAGATGTGTCTTCAAAATTTATGCCTTAGCTTTAGTAAGTGGAGATTTTTTTTTCCCCAGTGTTATTTTTTTTCTGTCCTAATTCCTACTTTGTAAAATATTATTTCATCTTAATATTTTTCCTTCATTATTTTTCCCGTTCCTGTGCCATAAATTCCATAATTTCTATTGAGGGGAGTTCTTCTGTTATCAAATTTGCAGCAGTTAATAAAACTGCTATAAAAATGAAATCCAAAATAAATTATTTTCCCACTGTCTAAATCTAATAGAAAGCAAGGTACTCTGCAACACAGCATTTTAATAAATTTAATGAGAATTCGTCATTTTAATGTTAAAATGAAATTAATTACTACATGAAATCTTGACTGTTTAGAATAACAATGACTATAAAAAAAAACAAAGGAGATATTACAGTTTTTACATTTTGCATGATAATGGGCTTAAAACAATTCAGGGGGAGAGGACAATTTTGCTACAAAAAATTAAACCCTTCTATGATTGTGCATATGCCATTCTCACAGAAGTCAAGGACATAATCTTGACCCAAGAATGTCAACAGGAAGTCAGAGGATTAATTAACAAGGAAAACAAAAGCAAATTCTTATAAGAAAATTTCAGAGACAGAAGTTAAGGATAGCACTTAGGACATTTAGATAATTAACGTCTTTTCTATAAAACACACAACATTATTGTTACAGAAATTCGAATCTTAACCACCATTTTGTAACATTTACCTAAAGTTTATTTTAAGAGAAGCTTTGTTTTTAACAATCATCTTAAATCCCAGTAAACTGAAGAATTAATTAGCAAGCACGGAGGATCAGCAAACTAATGCTTTAGTCTGTTAAACCATCTGCTCAGGAGCACCCTGTTCAAATCTTGGCATTAGGAGAGGATGGATGAATACTTTTGTCTCTTGCACTTAGTCACAACTTGCCATTCTTTGCTTATGCACATTTTTTTCCCTTCAGCTCATGGTAAATAAAGTTATAAAGAGGTCAGTAATTGATCAGATTTCTGTTACCATGAAGTTTGGAATAACAGATTGCTAACAAATTTGGCAGAAAAACCTTACTGTAGCCATCCATCCCTCTTATTTCATACCAGATTCCTGTATTCAATAGGTATGTATGAAGGGACAGACTCAAGCATTATCTTTTGTTTTCTTTGCCGAATACAAAGCAGGCCTATATCCAGTTAAACCAGGCAAAATAGCGTGAAGTAAGTGAAGTCTTCTAGGCAATCTGTCCTTCATTTCTGAAGACTATTAATGAATGCTCCATTAATATTTTACTACCTCATTCTTTTTCATTATTAACAAGAACTTATCAGATCTGTGAAGGTCCTTATTATTGCAACCCCAATCTGTCTTCACTTCTAAACTTTTGTGCTTATTCTTTGATTTTGTGTCACAGCTTTGTTTCCAGGAAGTACAGGTACATTCTGACACACAATGGATCAAGGGTGATGTTTGGGAATGAGGGTAGCCAACAATCTCGTCTAATGGAATACTTTTTTGTTGACATTGAAAATATTTCCTTGTACTTCAGCCACTCTCTTACAGATTGAAAAGATGGAGGGCTGTCAGCTACAAACGAGGTGATTGATACAGCAGGGAAGCCATCCAGCAAATCGCACTGTGAAATCTGCATGGTAGCAAGGGGCAGAGAAAGGTGCTCCAAGGAGCACACTAAAAGAGGAAGGTGCTCTGTTCCACTACTAATCAATTTGCCAAAGACAGAGCAATGTTCCAAATAAAGGCAAAGATCTGGACTAAACCTGGCAATAGATGGCTTCCTCCCCAGCAACAGACAGCTTTCTCCACAGTTGTTTCTTCCTAAGTCTTTGGGCAGATGTGATGCTGTGATCCTCTCAGGACCACATGGGGAAAATGGTCCTAGTCACAAAACCTCTGAAGAGGAGACATTTCTTTAAAATTCTGTTCCTCTCTCCATTAAGATTTGTGCTCCTTGATTTTGCTCATGCATTGGAGACTTGATTCTCCTAACTAGCTTCAACTGTCATTTTTTCATTTTTTCATTGACTTCAATTAAGTGAGACCAGGACACAGATAAGGTTCTGTGTGAGAAATCACTGTATGGTAGTAATTGCAGAATTTTATTCAAAGACATATTTTATCTGTATTGAAGAAATTAAAATAGGATAGGAAAGAGGGGAAAAAAAAGCTCAAGTGGAAGGGCTGGCATTTAAAATTTTTTGGGTTGCTTCTGTAGTAGATTGACCTCCCTCAGATAAATCTGCGCACCATGGAAACTATTTTCTCACTGGGGAAAAATTTCCAGGTTCAGCTGAAGGCCTATACATCAAGTTAAGCATATAGCTAAACTGTGCAACTGTGTAATCTTACTGCCCTCTTCCCATCCTTCTCTCCCATTGTTTGTTATCCTTACTGTCATATCTGGTTTCAAAGCAGGTTAAGGTCACTGGGTTAGGGCATGTGCCTTTCACACTGTTTGCAGACCTCCAGTGTGTGGGAGTATGGGAAAGAAGGGGAAGGAAAACAATTTTTAAAATCTTCAGAGGATAAATAATACAGCTAAAACAACATGCCGTAAAATAAATGCAATCAACTGATATTTACGCAGTCTTATATCCAGTCTCTACTGTGTTCAGCATAATGATAGTACAGCTCAGCCCTACATAGGTGGATGGAATGATTTTATTGCTTTCTTGTTTTACTGTGTATTCACAGATAGCCTACAACCTGCAGGTCTAAACAGCAATAGTATGAGCATACTATTAATAATTATAGTATCTGTCTACATGAGCTCATAAGGGCTTAACTTTTGTAAGCACTGATGAACTGTGACCATCTGAGTAAAGGAGAACTTTCTGTATCCAGACACTTTTGTGTAGGAACCAGACGGCAGCAAAAGCCAGCCCAGCCATCCGCTGAGGGTGGAGATGAAGCAGTTCCATTGAACTGGTGTTTGTGTACCAAAACAGCCTGCAGACATAAAATCTATAGTGCAGGTTGAGGGGTTTCTTTCTCAACTATTTTTATATTAAAAATAAATAAATCACTCTCTAAGATTTTAACCTAAACATGCCACAGATATCTGGGGATATGGAGTGCAATATTGCCCTCTGAGGCAGCCACAGAAGCAGAAGTACCAAAATAAAATGAACAAACAAACAAACAAATAAATAATAAAGGCCAAGAGACTACAGACAAAGAAGCAAGAGATTAAAGCAAATAAAGTTACTCAGAAGTGAATGCAACAGAAAAGGACAAGGTTTGAACTGTAGAATTCACCTGACCACAAGTTTTGTTTCCTCCTAGTATTCAGCGGATTCCAACATCCCCTGCCTACATTTTTCCTACACGTCTTATCTGAATTCCACAGCTTTAACATGAGATTTTTCTTGTTCTGAGAAATACAGTTGTCACGATATGACAATGTAGATGGCAGTGGTTAAAGTCCTGAAGTATCTATGCACACATAGCTGTACAGAGCTCAACAAAAAACAGGTCCACCCTTGTATTAGCTGAACTTAAACTCACTAATAGAAGTGTTTCACAGGTGTTTTTTCACATAAGCAAAAAATAAGCCACAACTCTTGCAGGCAACACTCTAACTTCACCATAAAAAAAATGTATAACATATATTTTAAGCATCATTTTATGCAGAGCAAATTTCATTGCTCTCCTGTCAGTTAGTTTCCACTGACATTTGTGTATGCATTTCAAACAATAACAAAGCAGATGGTAATAAGGAGTTTAATACCAGAGATTGTCATCTGACCCATTGTCCTTTTTTTTATTCTTTTTTTTTTTTTTAAATAAAACCTCTACACTTCAAGTTGTTTTGTTTGTCTTGATTTGTTTTTTTGTATTGTTTTGTTTTTCTTTATGCATTCTTACATGGAAGCAAGATTATTATTAGCAGATGTGAGAAAAAAGGAATGAAATTAAACTGAAGGCAATATTACCCGCAGAGGCAGAAAGAACTGATTCTGCAAGCAGAATCTTCTCTCCTATTTAACTATTTGTTTTCAGGATGTAAATCACTTTGGTAGTGATAATAGTTAACATGAACATGTTAAGTGAAACGACATACACCCTTTTTTGCCTCCGAATGGACAGGTTTATACTGAGATTCTCTGTGGGTTTTCCCTTTGGTTTCTGTTGAAATAATGATTACAAGTGATCATATAAAAGTTTATCAAGCTTCTTGATGGTGCCAGATAGATGACACTGAATGGGTTTTATTTGTTTGGTTTCATGACTATAATTGGAACATGTAACATCAGAGGCTCCCATTTCTTCCTGAAATTACATGCAGCCTTATTCTCCTTCTCACGTGAACTGCAATACTTTCTTCATTAGCATATGCTGTTAATATGTTCATTAAATTCATGTCACATTGTAATTAATCTGAAAATTATGTCATTTCTGCAGAACCTACAACCTCATTATGTTCACAGTATGTACATCACAGCCATTTTATTTCTGAAAGAGGTATACCTCTGTTTGGTTATTAATCAAGGGGTCATTTCTGCCCAATTTACACTGATTAACTCTTTACAAGAAATCATTTTGAAGCCTTGAAGTACAATACCAAGGGATAAAATTATTATATGTTGTACAGAGAGAAAAAATCATTGCACAGCAGCACTTATTTATATAGTACATTTAATAATCCATATAAAAAGTATCAGTTTAGATTCAGCACACTGAGGTCAATATATAAGGATGAGCAGGATCAAAAATTTAGGTGTAGCTAGAAACTATGAATTTTGAAAACAGAGTGCTGATATTTGATTTATAAGGAGTAAGATGATAATGAATTTGATTTCAAAGTCATAGTGAATATTTTTTTTAACCTGTGAATAGTTGTCTATATCATACAGATAGAGCAAATTTATCCTAATCAGGTGTTGCTGAAAAATACATGCTTAAGCTCCAGATCAACATGAGAGATTTTAGCCCACTGTTTCATTTTCAGCAATTAGTAACAAATAAAAGTGTAGAAGACTATCTCTCATTCTGGGTAAATATTATCTAATAATTATTTCTTTTTTTTCTTAGCATGGTGCAAGGGCTTTTTTCTTTTAAAAAGTAAATAAATCTGCTTTTAGGTTTGATTTTTCTAAGGTGATTTCCACCAAGTATCCATTTATAAATGTAAGCAAACTTATTGTCATCATAAGGGAAGTATTTCATAGCTGGCTTTTGAAGATTTGGAAACATCAGTTGGGGTGAGCAACCATACATACATTATTAATAAGAAATTTGCAACTGTGAGTGGCAGGGATTAACACAGAGCAGGAATGACCTGAGCGATATAAAACACCAGGACTTTCTGTGGGCTCGGGTTTCACACTCAGTGTTTGGCACCTGAACAGTTGATTGGCAGTCTATCAGCTACTGCCCATGCAGATTTCATGCTGCCTTAGGTTCTGAGCCCTTCGGAGGAATTGCAGCAAACAGAAGGCACGTTCCAAGAACTACACCTTCAGTTTTTCAGGAGCAGCATAGTAGCAACGATCAAAGGAGACATTAGTGAATAAACATATTTTAATAATTGATACTATGGTTCTCTGTGAATATTGATGGTTAATAGGATGCTCGCTTTACGAAAGTGTTTCTGAGAAAGAGGAAGACCAAACGGTAAATTCTGGGAAAGGAAGTACTGTTGGCAAGGTCCTTTTAAACTTCTTTTTCAAAAAGATGCATTAATCAAATACAGTATAAATTTTGTTTTTTTTCAGAAAAGCCACAGGGACAGAGAGCTTAAGTTGTATCCTGCTAGCAAGAACAGTGCAGCAAACAAACTTTATAGTTCTAAGAGGAAATTCAGCATATTTATGAATGGGATTATTGGTGTGGTTGCTTGCTGCAGCAGGGAAAGGATTCAGTGCCCCTGGAGGCAAATTTCCAGTCCTGTGCCAACTCATATGATTATTTAGATTCTCAAAAAATCTCTCTGAAGCCCTGTAGTGGTACAGAGAATAGGAAGTCCGATGTTTCAAACAGTTGTAGAAGATGGGACATGAGAGGAAGGAAAACTTCGAAATTAAAGGTGAAGTTCATGCTAGAGAAACGTTTTCTGGTGTGTTTATTTTTTTTAATGTAATTTTAATAAACGCACATTTTACAAAAAAAATCTGCACTTATGAAACAGAGCAAATAGTTGCGTTTCACGCAATCCAAAGTATCTATTTCTCCTCTGCAGTAACAGGTTTTGACAGAGGTCAGTGTGAACTGCGTGTATAATAGATGCATTTCTACAGAAAATTAATTTGTGCGTATTATTGAAACCATAAAAGACAGAAGACATCTTTATGTGCACTGAACTCCATGTACACACAGCAACTTAGCCGTGGAACAAAGCGTCGAGGGCACCGTACCTCTGAACCTCAGGCACTGCTTAGGCTTGCAGGACCAGGCTCGGCGGTGGCTGCGGCAGGGCGCAGCAGGCCGGGCATCCCCGGCCTGCACAGCCCAAAGGCAGCACTGCCGAGCCGGGAGAGCGCCGTGCTCGGCACCCTGCAGCACGGCTGCTCTGCTGACACCAGCTCCGCTCCACAGTGCTTGTGGCAGCGGGAAGAGTCAGAGGCTCGGGAGCGCTGGTGTACGCTTTCTCTAGGTGTTTATTTACCCGTCGGGATAAGGCGAAGCCTGCAGACAATTTAGCAACACTGAGGCTGGCGCATCCACTAAACACTTCAACGAGGGATGAATTACGGCTTCCTGCTGCGTAACTGGTAGCTCTATTCCTGGAGGAGTTTGCAGAGCCAAGTGGACCTCTCCGGGTACTAGGGCAAGCTCGGGGCGGGGGCTGTGTAACTGCAGAGTGCGAGAACAAAGGGAACCAACCCCGGGACACGCACACGGGGCTTGCGAGGGGCCGCGATGCTGAAAGACCCAGGCACGGTGCGGCGAACGGCGCTCCATCCATCCATCCATCCATCCATCCATCCATCCATCCATCCATCCATCCATCCATCCATCCATCCATCCATCCAATCCCATCCTCCCATCCCATCCCAATCCATCCATCCTCCCGCTCGCACCCGCGGCCCGGCGGCAGGGCGGGGCACGCCGCTCCGTTCGGCTCCCGCCTGCCAGCCGGGCGGGCGAGCTGCCTCGCCTCCCCCGTCCTCCCTCCTCCCTCCGCCGCTCCCTCCTCCTCCTCCTTCCTCCCTGACGCCCGCCCCCCCCACCCTCACCTCAGCCGCCCCCCTCTGTCTGGCTCCCCCCGCGCTGTCTGGCGGCCCCCCCGTCCCCGCCGCGCTTCTCGCGAGAGCCGGGGATGCCGCCGCCGCCGCCGCCGCCGCCGCGGAGGGGGAGACACTCGGGGGGAGCCGGTGACGTCGGGAGTTTTCCTGAAAGTCAATAACGAGCCCGGCGGAGGCGGCGGGAGGAGCCGAGAGCGGGGCCCGGGCGGCTCCGGGGTGAGTGCGCCGGGGGGGAGCCGCCGCCGCCGCCCTCCTGACCCCGCGCATCGATGGTGCGGCCGCGCTGCCCGCCCGGGCGCCCCCCTGCGTAGCGGGGCCCGCAGCCCCTTGTACCCCCCCCCGCCGGCGCCCTGGGGCCGGAGCCGCCTCCTCCCGCCCCCGCGGAGACACCGGCCGCCAGGGACCGCCGAGCCCGGCGGGGGGACAGGGGAGGAGGCAGCGGCGCCCTCCCTCCCCTTCTCCCCCCGAAGCCGCCGCCGCCCTCGGGCTCCGCAGCAGCGCCCGCGGCGCCGCCGCCTCTGCAGGTACGGGGCGGGAGGGGCCGGGCGGCGGCTGGGGCGCCCGGGTGGCGGCGGGGGCACTCGGGGAGGGGATGCGGGGCGGCGGCGCGGCGGGGCCGGGGCGGCGGGGGGCGGGGGGGGGGGGCGCCCGTGGCCTAGCGCCGGCGGCAGGGCGGGAGTGAGGCGGAGGGGCGGGGGTCGCCCCGCCGGGGTGCGGGGCCGGGGTGGGGAAGGGCGGGGCGGGGGCGTTTCGGCGGGGAGAGTTATGTAACGGGGGAGGTGGGGCGGCAGGAGCAGGGCAGGGCGTGCGCCCCGGGGGCGCTGGATGCGCGGGGCCGGCGGTTCCCACGCGGCCGCGGCCCCTCCCCGCTCCGCGTCCGTGCGGCGGGCTCCGGTGCCGGGAGTAGCGCGGGATTTTATCCGCTGGGAACTTCTGTGCGTGCGCGCGAGCGTGCCCGTGTATGCGCGCGTGTGCGCGTGTGTGTGCCCGCGCAGCCCCTGCGCTAAGAATAGCTCCGCGCCCCGCGGGCCGCCGGTGGCAGCGCCTCGCACAAGGGATGCTGCCGCTGCTGCCGCTGCTGCTGCTGCCGCCGCCGCCGCCGCTGCTGCTGCTGCTGCTGCCGCCGCCGCCGCCGGCTCGGGCTGCAAGTAAACAAACCGGCCCCCCCGCCCGCCCCGGCCATCATGGAGGCCGCGGCCCACATGCAAAAGTTGATGCGCAGCCGGCTGCCCCGGGTGACCGGCGGCTGCCCCGGGCCGGGCCTGCGGCGGGGTCTGCCCGGGCGGGGTGCCGGCAGGTGCTGCCGCGGGGCGGGGAAGGCCGAGCGTGCCCGTGCGGCAACCCTCGTCCCCAGCACGGTGAGAGCGGCGGGGGCTCCGCCTGACAGGGGGTCAGCGCGGCGCCCCTCGGCAGCGAGATCGCAGCGCTATATATTGTAGTTTAAATGCAAATGATCGTGATGTAACGAGCCCTACCGGGCTTATAGGCTGCTGGGTTGCTTTGTATAGGCACCGCTTTTTTAGTTTACTTCTGGATGGGAATCTAAGAGGTGTGAAATAGCCAGGACCGGTTCCACGTTCTCCCACGATACGTTCATTAAACGCAAAAAAAATTATCTTATTTTTCTGCGAGTGGAAAGGATAAACAATTTAATCTCTTGACCTTTATTCTAGGTGTTTTTTTTGTTGTTTTTTTTTCTTTTTTTTTTTTTTTCTCTAATGGAGTTATTAGTTGACTGGCTTCTTGTACATATCTACATCATCTCATAATTTCTGTGAAAACATGTCCCAGTTTCTGTTTAGGGGTTTTATTACAAAAATTATGATGTGCCTGTTACCTGCACTGCCAACTTTTTTCAGTACTGAAGAAACAGAGCAGTCTCTTTTGCTAATGTTTGTTTAGATCTTGCTAAAACTTTGCTAAACATGGTTCCCCACGTTTTGCACATACTGGGCTTTACAAGGCAGCAAGCATGCAGATGAGTAGACCTTAATTTATGACAAGTAACATTTTTAGCGTGATCTCCTGTTTCTGCCAACTGCTCTATGGGCAAGATCTGCTTGTTCACAGGAATATAGAAAGAGTACATGAAGTAGAGAAGGAAGCTTATTTTGGCTTTTAAAGTAAGTGTACTACTTAAATTTGTAGGACTGATTGGTTTTGGTTTTTAATTTTTTTTAATTTTTTTTTTTTTTATTTTGGTAGGAGCCTATAAGTTGACCCCAATATCTTTAATTGGATTGGATTAGTAATTATAGTCCCTGTTGATGTATTTTGGTTGGATGCAACCAGTAAGTCAAGTTCAAATAAGGGCCAGAGAAAAACTTTGAGATAAGATGTCTCTGTTTCCTAGAAGTCTATATATATTGTTTGTACAACTCTCTTTTTTTTTTTTTTTCAATCTGATGTAAGTGCATGGTGTGTGTGTAAACACAGATAATATTAACAAGACTGTCTTGTTTTAGACAGTTTATTGTATGGTGCATTACTCTAACTAGGTTTGAATGGATTCAGTAGGCACCTTAGTTTCATTAAAAAGGTTCAGAGAGTAGTTATCAATGTTCTACTCCCTCATTTGTTCAGCATTTTGGGGGCAGATGATGTGTTTTTAAGCAAAATGCTTAAATGTTTTAAAATGTTTTAAACAAAATGCTGCTGTTCTAGGGGAAGTAGGTGAAAATTCAGATAGGTACTAGTTTTAACTTTTCCCCAGTTAACTTAAACTCAGTTATAAGGATTGCATAGCATTGGTATGCACTAGAAATTGTTGTCTAGAAAATGTTTGACCCTGGAACAAATGCTTTGTGAGAGGGAAAATAATCTGGTGTGTATCTTTTAAGTTTGACTCAAAACCACTTACTAGAGCTCTGCAGTTGTTTGTTACCCAAGCTTCTGTTTGCAAGACACTAACCAGAAACCGTATCTTGACTTCCTACTGCATTTTGCAACAGCATGTATCTGAAGTTTCTATTATAACCAAGATTCTTCAGACTATTTGGAATTTGCCTAACATCGAGTGACTGTGTTTTCTTTCACTTTCTGGGTGCACATTTTCCCAGTTTAAAGAGACCTACTGAATAATAATTTCTATGCCCAAAAAGTAGTATTTGCTAATTGAAAAATTAAATTCTTTTGCAAGCGATGAACCATTACTAAAGTGGTTTGTGTTAAAATGCATTTGAAATTTTTGTGCTCTTCTGAGTATGAAGATGATACAGTTTCTTGTAACTGCTTACAGTTTCATTTTGTGCTGTTAATGCAACAAGTGATGTGGGCTTGGCAACATGGTAGCCTAGCTTTCCTTCGGCTTTGAAACAGAGACCCAATATTCTTTGGTAGCTTTTATGGCTTGGGCATGCTGCTTATTTTGGTCCACACTGGAGAGTGGAAGGGCGTGGACATATACTGACTGAAGTATTTTTTGTGCCATACTTTCATTTTGACATGGATAATATGTAAATTAATTGATTTCTTATGAAAGTAACATACTATATAGTATAACTGCATGTTTTGTAGGGGGTTTGGTCCTGTATATAACAAAATCTTCTATTTGCTTTTTTCCAACTAATAAAACTAATAAAATAAACATTCTGTTCAAAATATGCAATACTCTCCTTGTGAACTACAGTAGCAATTAAAAAAGAGGGAAATAGTTAAATGTGTGCACCTTTGAATTTTAAGTTAAAAGGTTTCTTTTCTTTTCAGTATTTGTATGAACTTTACAACTCATTTCTTGTTGAAGTACTGTATTTTATAATAAAAAATTGCCAACTTAAGTGCCCTTCCAAATTATTCTAGAATATTAGATTAATATGTGTTATCTCAAATTCTCATTCTGTTATGACAGGTCTAATAAGAATACCATGGAAGAGGCAGGGGTGCTTTCTAGCACATGTAGTTCAGGAAGTTTTGCATTGCTTGTGAGGAAAGATGTGGTTTCAGTGAGAAACTCGCTTGTTGACCAATGTGTTTTCTTTTTGCTGTACGGAAGAGGCTTCCCCAGGATCACAGAGTGTCCTAGGTAAATACATGTGTTGCACAAGTTCCTTACAACAAGTTGTTATGTTATAGAAAATATTACTTTCTAAAGATAAGTTACACAATAGCTGGAAAGCTGATTCAAGGTGTTTAAAAATTAATGTTAAAGACTGAGAAACAACAACAAAACCCCACAAAACAAACACCAAAAGCTCCCCAAAATCCCAACCCAGCCCAAAACCTACCAGCAAATACTAAAACATTGAATGTGAAAGTTAACTTTTTGGTTTTTTTTCTTAGCATAAAGATTAACCTTTAAAGTTTTGGCTTATACATTTATCTTAGGTAACTCTATGAACAAGATTCTGGACTCCCTGTAAGAGTTTATAAGTGAAACTTATTTAGACAAATCACTAGTATGTACTAATAAAAAAACTACAAAAAAATCCAAGGGTATAGTAGGTGATTATTTGGCATTTTATCCTCATTCCATTGCTCTAGATCAATAAATATGGGCATTTATGATGCATGCCAAGGATTTCAAACTTCTTTATTATTTAAAGATGTTACTCAGGCATAGTAGGAAGATTTTGCAAAGTTAATAATTCCAAAAAAATCCCCCAAGATTTAATAACATAATTGCTATAGTCAAGGAGAGTAAGCATATTTGGCTTTTGTATGTGAAGGTGCTTACTTTTGCTCAATTTAAGTATTTCTTTGGTTTGTGATACTATATGTGTCAACACTTTATGTTTAGGATAAATAATACATGTTGAACCCATCTTGACCAATCTTCTTCTTCCACATATTTCTATGTGAGTGTCTATGTGTGAGTCATACTGATCAAAAATAGCATTAAGAACACATTGTTGCCCTGAGGTTTTTTTTTCTCTGTAATATCCTGACTAAATAACAGTAGTGATTTTTAAATTCTGTTGAGAATGCAACTGGGACCTCAGTATTCTGTGTGCATGTCTGAATGACTTGACAGCATGGTTTGCCAAACTTCCCTGCATTATCTATGTGAAAAAGTTGAATGCCTCCTGTAGCAGGAGCAGAGATGAAGACCCTGCTTCAGCTTTAGATCATGAAGATCTCACCACTGCCTTTTTGTAGGTCTGGAATGTCAGTACCCAGCAGTCAACAGCTTCTTGTGCAGCTGGTTTAACACTACAGAATTAATGCAGTGGTTCTCAGTTGAGTCTCAGCAATCTTGCAAAACAATTTCTACCAACACACTTTTTTTTTTCCCCGTAAGTATTCAGTGTGTTTTTTGAGATATGTAATTCTTGCAGCTTACCTCTTGAGCTTTTATTGAAATTATTATATCCTTTTCTAAATGTATTGATCCACTTTGAGAGAATTAAGGTTGTACATGTGAGTTTCATGTAATCTGACTTTTCATATAACATTTGCCAAAGACCTCCACCTAGTGAGCTCTGCACTGTATCTAAGTTAGGGTTGTAGAGAATTCCTGCTGTCCTTAGGAAATCCAGATCTCAGGTTGATGAAAATAATGCAATTTGAGTGTGAACAAGAAGATCCAAAGGTTTTAGGTTAGAAGTTGATTATGTTCAAGTCACGTTGCAGTGTCAAGATTTGACAGTGGGTTCAGCAGTGTTTGGTTGCTCTGCAGAAAGGAATCACAAAGTTCACTCCTATTACAAGACAATTCAGAATTTGATTTGTTCAATGTAGACATAATAAATAAAACCTACTATGTAAGAGTTTAAAAGAAAGCTATTTGGTAGGCATGTCACTGAACTTTTCTCATCTTTTATATTAATAGTTTGAGAACCCTTTATTTATTCTCAGTAGTTTCTTGTTACCCATGAGTAGTTAATGTATTTCTGGATTTTATTCAGTGATGCGCTTGGTCTTTTTTGCACAATACAAAGTTGTGCTTCAGAAAAGTTACCATCACAGAAATAATTAAATACATGAGATTAGTGAAACTTTGATTTGTATCTCTTGAAAGGCATCTTTTAAAATCTCTTCTAGAATGACTACGGATTTCCAGATTCTTTGAACTTCTGAAAATTAGGTTAGTGTTTTTTTCCTGAGTCTCCTACACATAGAAAAGTAATTTTAGTTTGTTTTAAAAATATGGAACTTATGTTTATTTTTTCTTCGCTGTTTGAGTATTTTCTAAACTATATTTTTAAAGACCAAAGGAACTTAGTCTTCAAAAAGCAAGCATTAGTATTCCTACATTGATTCATGGCAAATTAAACTTGTGACATTTATTTTGAAGGGTTGAGTGAAGTAAATTATCATAGTTGTGATACTCAGCTCAGCTTATCCTTGATCTGACTTCCTCTGAGTCTCAAAACTCTTCCAAGATCATTGCCTCAGTAACTTTTTTTATGCATGATTTTAGTCCTCCCTTCATCTTTTCTACTTGAAATGTATTCTTTAGTTACATTTCAGACATACACTCTATTAAGTTTTATCTCTGCTTCTGTCTGCTTTTCTGTTATTGTTTTATGTGATTTGAGGGGAAAAAAAAGGATTTAAAGCATTTTTATCAATAAACACAGGGCAAAACAATGGGTTGTTAATGTTTCACGTGGGATTCTAAAGAAACAATTTAGTTACATTTAGAAACTTCCTTTATACCTTGGTAAACAAAGGCAAGGGTGGCTTTGTTCACCTTGCTTTAATTATACCTCTGTCCCTTAAAATAACTTGCTTTGTCATTGTAATAGGAAATAAAGTACAGAATGATGGTTTCTTTCCTGATAAACTTATTCAGTTGCAGAATCTAAATAAAACATCTAACTTGTATATTAATATTTCAGTATGTCTGCATTCTCCTAACTAGGCTTATCTGAGCATATATTAGTTATGTGAAGCCTTTTGACATACTGAAAGTGAAAATAGAACACTGCAAATATTTAGCATACACATAAGCATAAATTAGAAAGAGCTATTTATGTTTTCCAAAGTATGTTGGTTTTCCTTACCACAAGGTGTAGGCAGTGACATTTTCCTATCATGTCCCTCATTACTCCAAATCAAAACTTACAAAGTAAAGTTGTTACAAGTAAATTTCTAATACAATTTTTTTTTTAAGTTCATTGAGACTTTTAGTATGAAATGTAGTTTAAAAAGTATTTTCAATGCCTATTGTGGAGGCAACCTCAAATCTTGGGATTTTTTATATTTGTTTTAAAAACTTTGAATAGGTCTACTTAGAAACTATTTAAGGCATCTTTCAGAATTTTAATAGTATGTACATGAAGTTTACAATTTTTTTAATTTAGGATCTATTTTCTTTAAATAATCTCTTTTTGTTAATTTCTTTGCCTTGTCAAATCAGTTCATCTTTTGTGTTGGTTTGATATTGTGGATTTTTTGTATTTCTTTTTTCAATTTTTAATTGACTTAATAAGTTGGAGAAATACCCTGTGTCTAGAGATTCCTTTTTCCTCAGTCTAAGTTGTGATAGTATTTAAATCAGTCAGTATAACCAGAATTCCAGAATAGGTAGTTTATAAAAGCCTGTATAAATATCTCATACTTTTTAAATAAAGCACTCACCTGAATGTGATTCTTCTATTAATAATATGGTCTAATTTGATTTAGCAAGTTTTGTAAGAATCTCTGTTCTGTCATATAGTCTTTTGTGTAATTTTTGATGATGTGCAATGTATCCTCTAATTGTTTGGCCAGCTTTGCTGAGGGAGGAGGATATGCATGTGTTTTTCATATAAATAAAACCTGGATTTCAGCTTCCATTCCTAAAGATAACTCTGGTTTTAGTTTAGAGCTTTGACATTTTGAATTCTTTGCTCTGGGAGTGAACCTGCATTGGAAGAAGTTACAGCCTGGTCTGTTGTTTGGGAGGAGTCAAATTTGAGAAGAACTCTTAATAGCTTGATCTGCTACAGAAAAAGCCCCCAAAGCAAGGAAACAAATGTGTATGATGGAAGCCACTGAGAATTGCTTTTTTGGTGATGTAGATATTGTGTGCATGTACAAAATGATTCAGTTACTTTTCTGAAAAATAAGGAAATAGAGATGACGAGATTTGGCTCTGCTTACCTGGGGGACCAAAGAATCCCAGTGAGTCAGAAAAAGGGAATCAGAAAGGTTCACTTGCTGTTATTTTCTCCCCAAACATTTTACTAAACAAATGATTACTTGTAAAAAGAGAAAATGGTAGTACTCATGTATTAAGAGAACAAGGTTGGATGATTCACTGAGTTGATAATGGTACAAGAAGTTATGGGGATCATCTCTAGAAGGGCTGCTATTGATTCTCCTGGTATTCTGTCTGGTAACTCAAGTTGGTAAATGTGAGAGTTTTTGTTTTTTTCTCAGCTCCAAAATTGTTGAAAGTAGAAGCCTGTGTTTATGAAAGTTCTTACAACAGAGAACTGAATCATACAATTTACACTGAATTTATGGGTGCTGTCTTCTTTACTCAGCTGTCTCTTGTCATGGGGAGAATGGGAAGATGCCCAGATTTCAAAGGAGTCTTGTCTGTTCTTGTGAATCTCAATGATAATTCACTTGCACATAGTGGTTGTTAAGTGTAGACCTGAAACACAGTTTTTAGTTCTTCTGTTTGGAAGGTATTTCTTCTCATTATTCACCAGTCTCTGTAGGTAGCTGACTGCTGTGATGGGCATCCTTTAAATTAAAAAGAGAAGCTGGGGAAAAACCGTCTTTCTACTGAATGGTCCATTGCTCATTTTAATTGTCAATCTTATATTTCCCATATGGCAGCATTGTGAAGTAAGATGGTTCTTCTTTATATTGCTGATATTCTTCAAGTTCAAGATAAAAACAGAGAAGGTGTTGGCTAGTTTTTACCATGGCTCAGGGAAACTATGAGCCTTGGCACAGGGATCTAGAACTCTTGCTTGTAGTAGTCTCTGCTTAATCTTTGGTCAGAAAGTTGCCTTTGCAACCTTTACAGCTAGGAACTTAAAAGCATAATACTAGCTCTTTAGAAGTGTGCTGGATTGCTTTATCTCACACTACAAAAGTGGCTTAATAACTTCCTGAAGAAAAAAGGAAAATTGTACATTTTTTATGGGATAAAAACCCCTTGCAGGTGTTTGCATAGAATCATTTAGGTTGGAAAAGAGCTAATACTGCCAAGTGCACCACTAAACTGTGCCCCTAAATTCTCCACATCACTGGTTGTAGTGGAGTAAATCTTCACACCTTCATTGTAAAGTATGCTGACAGTGCGTTCTTGTATGTATTGTTCATATACATGACTATCTGATACTGTCTGCAGAATACACACAATATACTGTGGGAAAAATATCTTAAAAGTTTGATAAGATACAAAAAAAGGGTGGGGATGGGGAAAGAAGCAAGCTGATGTGGTCTGTAGTTGCCTGAAAACATATAAAACCAAGTCAAGTTCTTCCCTGTAGGAAGCAGCTGTAATGCAAAACATCAAGTTCAGCTCTAATGTATTTTTCCCCCATTTCTGTGGGTTCATCCTATGTAGCAGTAAGGTAAACTGTAAAAATGACTTCATACCAGCTGCTGAAACTTCAAGTGCATTGGGAGGGAAGAGTCGACTGCTAACAAGTATTTAAATTCTCTGCCAGATGTGCAGAATAAACATTTCTTTAGCTTTTCTTGAAGTAGTTGAACTATAGATGAAATGCTGTTTTCATGTGAGATTTTGTTCTATGTGTTTCAGACAACTCCTTTACATCTATACACAATTCTTCATTACATCTTCAGGGAAAAAGGCTTTTGTGTGACTAATTTTCACTATAACGCTAGTTTTGGTCATGATAAGAAGCAATTCTCAAAATTCTGCTCTTCTGGAACATTGCTGAATGACTTTTAGAGTAAAGGAGTACAGCTTTTAGAAAGGCTCAAAGGCATTTAATAAGGGATAATATTACAGATGCTTACAAATGGTTTCTTAAAAGTGTAGTGTGCATATATATCCTTTATTTTCATTAGCTTTTTAATGCTTTGATGTATCTCCTTCAGCTTCCTATGTAATTCAGCTTGACTTTTAATTACCCATTAATGGAGCAATCAATACAACCATAGAACTGTTGGTAATTCTAAAGTTGTTTCTGGTAGTACTGTGAAGCTAAACTGGGGATAGTGCAGTTAATTTTATCACCATATTTATGTGATTTTTGTCTTTTGGGGATTTTGTTCAAAATTCAGTAAAGCAGTACATGTGATGGGTGGAATGCAAGCCTACAGACATACACTTGAGGTTGTTTCAGGCACTGTCTGACATGAAAGTCGGTCATAGATCAGATTTTGATTGCGTAACACTAACTTAATTGTAATCAGTGGGTAAATAGGGAGCTTCAAGCATGAATTCATTCATAAATCATGGACTGATTGATCAGTCTGTGGGCAGACAAGATTATTGCTGCTTAGTACAGGAGTTAATTTCTTATAGCTGTGTCTTTACCAGTAAGAATAAATCATTGCACTGTTCACAAGTGCACACCAAAAATGGAAAGTACATTAAATTTGCCAAAAGGATAAAATGTAGTGCAGCATATGCCAGCCCAAGGTAAATACTGAGTGTTACATTGCTTCTTGTGTCTTTATAGCTGGAAAAAAATTAAACTGGGATTACTTCTCAAAGAATGCAATGTAAGCCTTGTATAAAACTGAACTTGTTGGTTATTTGGAAATTGATGTGCTTACACTTCCTTCCCAGAACAGCTGCTCTTAGGTCACAGTTGTTTGACACCCACCCCTGGGCTTTGTAAAGATTTATGTGTTTGTAATAAGAGCTGATGCTGTGCTGCGGTGATCCAGAACGGCAGAACAGCAGCCTGCTTTCAGGCGCGTGTCTTAATCTGTCAGATCTCTTTTCATGCACAGCTGATAGACTTACTTATCTTGTTTGAAGCATGCAAACAAAAGTTCTGATAATGTCTGACCCAGAAATTAGCTCTCACATTAGTAAGGTGCAGGATGTGGAAATGTAAGCTTTGGTTATTTCTGCTGTACTGACTTGCGTATAACATATGATGCCAAAGCAGCTAAAGTTAGATCAATTAGCATCAATAAAGCATTCTCACGTCCTTCCAAAATGTACATAACATTTTCTTTTAACTCTTATGAAAGCTTAAACAGGCTGTGTTTCTATAGACACAGGTGTGTGGTGTCCTGCTGGACACGACGGGGTGCCAGTGCCAAAGGTTGTGTGTCCCCCACGCAGGTCTCACTGCCACATCTGCCAGTGCCATGGGGATGTCTCAGAGACACAGTAGTCAATATTACTTAAACTTTACACTATTAATGAGTTTAACTTTGTGATTTTTACTTTTTTGCAGCCGAATTACTGACTGTTTTTGAAAAAAAGTAGTTTAGTGAAAGCAAGGCTGACATGGGCACACTAGAATGTTTCTGTAAAATTGGGTTGTACTGTATTTTTTGTTGCATACCACTTGAAAAAATTCTCATGCCAGGTTTTATTTTGCAAGTTACAGCATCCATGCAGAAGGAGCCTTCAATCTAGCAACTGTGCCATGCAAATACACGTATTTCAAATGATAAATAAGAAATAACCTGTATGTTTATAATGGTTCAGTTTTTCATTTGTACTTGATTGTGTTAAAAAAACCCATGATTTCCCAGTGCTTTCTTCATTAACTTGTTGCACAGATTGCTTCTAGCACAGTCATATTTGTTTCTTTCCTGTTTTTATTTGTTGGTCAGCCTACTAAATGGATATGTATGGGCTGTATTTGATAGCACTAAACTTGTGTGGGGGTTCCTGTTCTGTGCCACCACTGTGTACATATGTACTCCTGTGTGTAGACCTGTGGAAGGGTGTTCCTCCACCACAAGAGAAATCCCATTTCTTGTCTTCCCACGCTTTTCTGGATGAGCATTATTTGAATGCTTCTCTTTGTTTTGAAGGTTGGAGGGGAAAGGCAGTTTGCTGGCAAAAGGAAACATCTCCTGGCCTCTGGCTTCTCTTCCTACTTAATTGTAGCGCTATTTATCTCTTCTTCACAGCTGTTAGGTACTCTGGGAGTGAGGTGGTCAAAAGAGAGGGTTGTGGCTTCTGAGAGTGGTATGTCCTGTTCCAGGACTAACTTCCCTTCTGTGCCCTGCAGGCTGAGGTTTGTAGGGAAAAGAGCACTCATGTCACTGCCTGGCTTAAAGCCTTGAGAGAACATGCACTCCTTCTTTTCATAAACTGAACGTTTGGGGGTGTTTTTGGTTAATTTGTACTTGCAAGAGGTTGTTTTTCTGTTTGTGTACTTGGAGATGATGCTGGTTTTGAAAAACTCCTGAAAATTCAGGATTTGTATTGGATATAATAAAATTATAGTGGAAGTAGCAAGAATATAACCTTTCATTCTGCTTTCTCACACTCTTAATATGATTGTAGGTAGCTATAATAGAGGAAGCACTTGTCCGTTGCATGGGTTCTGACAACTGTGGGAACAGGGAAAGCTCCTGTGTATTCAGAGCTGGGCCTTCGAAGCAGGTCCAGCAGCCTTTCATTTAACAGCATCCTGTGCATTAGTACGAGAGAATTCTGCTGTGTGCATTTTACAAAAGTGCCATATGACTTAAATTTTAACACATTCTGCTGCTTTTTAGTATTGTAGTGTTCATGGAAAATGTGCTGTAAGACTAGAAACATGATTGTGTTATACAGTTAATTAAAAATAAAGGCAGATTTTTAATATGAGCTCAGTCAGTGAAACACATCAACAAAGACTTTTTTGTTGGCTGTCAAGTGAGAAAAACAGAAAAGACTCAAATTCTTTCTCTAATATTTCCTTCCAGTCTGACTCATCAGTAGAAATTGTGAAGAGCTGCAGAAGAGAAGCCAAACAGACAAGCTGATAACTCGAAGAAATACTCTTTTGAGTTTGGGGTTCAGAGTGGAGTCATCATGAGCGATGTTACCATTGTGAAGGAAGGCTGGGTACAGAAGAGGGGTAAGTTCTACCTTTTAATGGAAAGTGCTTCTGATGTCTCCTACACTGTGTGCAATGGTATTACATGGTTACACAGCTGAATGTTTTTGATTTATCTTCTGGTCTGGAACAAGCTAATCTGACCACACGGTGAGATCGAGGCCTTGTTGGTATTGGTATGTAACCCTCTGCACTGCCCCTATTTGTGGGGGTACCAGACAGTGCAGAGGAAGTTGGACTCAGTAATTCCCACTTCATCTTGAACCTTGCTGCTGCAGCTGCTGTCCTGTGCATCAGACTAAGCTGGCTCTTGTGGCATCTTGAAGAGGCAGTAATAGAGGTGTGCAGTCAAAGGTTGACTGGAAGCTGCTGTAGATCTGATACTTTCAGTGAAATTTCCTAGATGTCAAAATCATTCAGTGTGGCTCAGCTTGTATTACAGATTCAAGCAGTCCCAGTAAAATCAACATAATACTTGCATAAAGCTCAGCATACACCTAATTACTTAGCAGACCTGGAAGCCGTATAATTAACGAATATTTTCCTAACTATAAGCCAGTATAAAGTATGTTTTTCTGTTATATTTGAAATCCTGTGAATTCTTGAGTTTCTTTAAAATGTTTCACCATGTGATTTGCAATTTAGGGAGGTTGGTGTATGTTCAGCTATGAATGTGAAACCTCTAGAAATATCTGGCATTCATATCATGTGATGAACTTTGGATGAAATCTTCCATGCTTCATGCTGCTTTGCTTTAGGTTGTGGTTGCGCACATGATTATTTTCAAAAGAACATAAACTCTCTCAGAGAGAGGAGGTGATCTGCATTTTAGGGTGATTTATGCCATGAGTTTCTGTGATCCTAGCCCAGAAAGATTAGACTGAAATAGTGGGAACAAAATTACCCTTTAATTTACAAAGAAATACTTTGTTTCAATAGCAATGTGTGAAGACAAAGATCATTATTAGCTTTGTTATTGCAGATTGACATTAAATGTCAAGGAAGGCAAGATAATGAGAGAAAATTTTATTATTCTTTTATTATTCCTGCATAAATCATATCTCAGGATTTATGGGTACTGTAAATGAAAATGAGATAAACCATGTTAAGTGTAAGGCCTGCTTCCTATTTTGGGGTACATACCTGTATTTATAACAAATAATATTTTACACGACAGGAACTATTTACAATTTTAAATTATTTTTCCTTTCCGCCTTGTTGTTGTTTACTCAGTTTGGTGATCTGATTTCCTTTTTTGATTATTTCATATAAAATTCTTTCAAATGTATTTGAATGATTAGTATGCTCCAAATAATTTTCTTTCACATGACATCAGTTCCTTCAGGTAATATTGCTCATTCTTACTACAACTGCTGTCAGTTGGATATATATATATTAATTACTGGAATCCAGACATGGACAATATACACTGAAATTCAATGTCTTAATATTTGAAATTCTGAAATGTTAAATAAAGGTTTTCTCTTCTCACTCTGTTTTACTATCAATTAATTGAAGAAAAGTCCACCAAGTTGACATTTTGAGGTCAGTTTTGTTAGTAATTGTTTCCTTTTCCAGTTAAAGACATTTCATAGCATGCATTTTTCCTTATCATAAATAACTTTGAATTTATGGTTGGGTTGGTTTTTTTTTTTCCTTGCTATATGTAACAATGTAGGTTTTAGTGGAAATTTTTAAAATTGCATCCAATATTGTCTGTAAATTTCTTTGTCTGATTTATTCTGGTTATTGGTGGGTTAAAGTGTTTGTTTTGTTTGTTTCTGAAAACAAAAGGAAAAGCACATTTGTGTTTCACAACACTAAGAATTTGTAAGCATTTTATTCAATGGTTATACATTTCATGTAATTACAACTTTTATTCCAACCTTGCATTGAAACAAGAAAATCAAAGTTGTAAAGTGGATTTTTTAAATGTTGCCAAGAAAAAGTATCCAACTTTATTCTATATTCTGAGAATATGCTCAGTAAATACTTATTTTGGCAGCTAAATATTTTCTGTCTGTGCTAAGAATCATTGTGGGACTGGGTAAAGCTGTCTTGCTTCCACAAGTGATCATTCTGTTACAATTTTAAACTGAATTCTTTGATCATCACCACTTGACATTCATTGTCTTAGTTCAGAGGCTGTAGGTACAAACCATGTTCCACCTGGAGAAAGGTGAGTGTGGGATCTTTTGTCCAGGCAGACACTGAATGAATTCCAGTCCCAGTGACCAGCCCTTTGGACAGTCCTGAGCCGAGTGTATGGTGCAGCATAAATTTCTGAGACTCCAGACTGAATTTATCTAGAAATAAGTCTTGTAAACCCTTCCTGCTGGGAACACAGGGGCCTGGGCTGCTACAGTTGACTGATCTGTTTTTAAATTATGCTGAATTACTTGGTCGTGTGACTACAGCCCTGGACCTTTTAATATTGTCCCCTTCAGCAGTCAGTATGGTTTGTGTTACAAGGAAAGGGAAAAGAAATCCAACTTCTTTTTTTTGTGATTCACAGCCCAGTCAGGAGTATGAGGATGACTTGAAGGTATTGGGATGAAAAATGGTTTTGAGGAGCTGTCTAATGAGGCGGGCCATTACAAAGGCGAGTTAGGCAAACTCACTGTAGAAATGAGAGGGGAGGACTAAAAATAGAGCTGGGGATCTCTGCATTGAGAGTCTGCTAGGGAAGACAGGGTATGTTAGGACACTGTGAATGGCTGTGAAATGCAGTGAAAAGATGTTTGCTTTATTATTATTCTTATTGCTGTATCCATGTCAGTAATAGAGGGCTGAAGGCTATATGTTTGTACGGTTTTAAGCCTGCTGTTGAGCACTGAAGAATCAGATGTGATGCTATACAGTTGACTTCAAAGCCCTGTTTTTCTGTGTGTGCTTAAATGAGGCACCCATTAAAGTATTAGTGTTTTACTCAAAGTTGAGAAATGCAGAATTAAGTTTTTTTGAGACTGATCATACTTGGGCTTTGAGTGGTTTTTAGGAGAAGCAGTTTTAGCATGGTGAGACTAGATGATACTGTGGAAGGGTAAGGTGTTGGTCAAACGAGCAGAGATGACAGGCTGGAGGTGAGAACTTTGGACAATAGAAGACACAAAACCCAGGGAGAAGCAGTGCCTGAGAAGCTTGAGGAACCTCAGGACCCAGGTGAAAGGCAGCCCTGAAGCACAGTGACTAGGTGTGCCTGAGCAAGTAATGCAGCCCAGCAAGAGCAGACTGGGAGAATGTAGTAATTGGTCATGAGGACTTGATACCTATCTAAATTTAGTGCATTTGTAGAGTGAAATGGGTGTTAATTTGGACTGGCTTTTGTCTGCTTCTGTGCCCCTTTGGCAGTGGCAGTGCTCCTGAGGTACATCCTGTGGCTTTTAGTTTCATCTGAAACGAACCAGGTTTGCGCACTGTGGGACTGCTTCAAGCAGCAGATGAAAGTGCATTAACTAGAGTGGTGAGAAGATTTGCTGCAAAAGCACTTTCCTGATATGAACTGAAGCACTAATTGAGATTCCTGTGAGACATCAGAACCTGAACAAGTGGAGAGCCAGGAGACTGGTCACCTTAGAGTGGAGTCTCTGCTCAGGTGCGAGAGGAGTGGGAATGTAATTTTGTAAGGACAGCTTAATGGTTGTAACTTACTGTCTTAGATCCAGCGACAAGAACCAAGCAGCTCATGGCCTGTGGCTGCAAACATATTTTTGCAATTCACTGTCTCAATGAGCATAATTTTTCTTTCTTTCTGTTCTCCGGTTATACCTGTAGCTGGATTAGGAGTGAGATGCATTGTCTTCATTTACGATTTTATTTCTTAGATGACACCAGCATTTTTCCTTGTAATGCAGACAGATGAAAGGAAAGAAGTTTTGACTAAGAACCTTAAATACAGTGACCTGAACCTTGTTGCTGATATGCAGAAATTAAATATTTGACATTATTGCAGTTAGTGTAAGCACTCTGCAGAAATTGCTGAAATTACTTTTACATTTTGTATTTGCAGAGGACAATGTTTTGTAGAGTGAGTATCTTTAAACTTACGTAAAAGCTGGAAAGTTGGTATCCTTAATTTTACTTAGCATGCATTTACTGTATTTACTAAATTAAATTTAATGATTTGCAGAGAGGGATATGTTTTTAATTTATCAGTTTGGAAACATGTTTTTTTACATGATGAACATGCCTAGTGTGATTAGGGCTGTATCATTAAAAAAGTGAGTTTTATGCATATAATTCATGTGGTATTTTTTCTTTAAAGCCGAAGTTTTCTGAGTTGTAGACCTGACCTTGTCTGTGGTCTATAATAGTCACAACAATTAGATTTAAGGATCTTTCATAACTTTGCTTAATTGCAACCTAATTTCTTTATATATAACCTGTGCACAAATTTCAATTAATTTAAACATATGAAAAGATTTAAGAGTTTCTGTTACCATGTTATTGAAAGATCATTTGGGACAAAGGAAGAATTGACACAGATGCTAACTTTTTTAAGGACCCAGTTTTAAATTTAACATGTCAGCTAACTTTGTTGTTAATTGAAAGAGTAAGGTTTTGGTTTTGGTGGGGATGTATACCAAGTGCGTAAGGCACAACATGATGGCTAAATCATAGTTTAAAGACCAACAATATGTTATCAGTTTAAGTTAGTGCTTGTGTTGCCACTCTTCTGTTGCCTTATCTCTGGGCTTTGGTGTTCTGGTGTGGTGCGTTAGGTAATGCAGTTTGCCATGGTATCCTTCACGTGGCTCACACGGTACATGTACCAGCATTCCAATCTTGTAGAGAGGGAGCTGAAGTCCAAAACTGTTGTGGCTTAACTGTAATTATTTAAGAAGTTTGATGTAGTGAGATGGTGGTAAAAACAAATATCATGAGGCTTTTCTGTGAAGCTTCCTAATGAGATTGTCCTGTAAATAATGTATCACTGAAATACTGTAATATGATTTTTCTCTCAATGGTTTTCTTTTTTCTTTTCTTCTTTTTTAAAATACCTTCCATAACTTCTTAGTATCTAAAATTGAAGTGGTGTTAGTATTTCTAAACCCATACAGTTCATAGAATGTGTTTGATTTATTGTGATAAGACTGACTCAACTCCACTTTGTTTTCATTTTTGAGATTCAGGACATGATGCAGGTATCATGGGATTTTGAGAAATAACCGTGTGGAAAATATTTACTGTTATTATATCTTCTATCAAGAAGAATAAATAGCATAGTAGAATAAATCTATTGTTCCAAATGCTAATAGAATTGTTGTTTAAAGTAGAAATTATTTATAGTCTTAGGGTAACATATCTTCTTCCTCCTCCCCCTGGCTCAAATCCAGAAAAGAACTGTATTATTTCATGTAGTGGACATTGAGTTTTACAGTTGAAACAACACCAAACAGATGTTAATTTTGGAAGTATGCACTGGAGATTGAGTTCATATGGTATGTTTTTTCTTTTGTTTGTTGTTGTGGGTTTTTTTTATGGGGTTTTTGGGTATTTTTTTAATGGTGGCATTAATGACTTGACTGGAAAATTAATCTCAGAAGTTATGGTATTAATTGAGTGTTATTCACAACCTGTCAGAAATCTTGTTTGCAGATTGTCTGAATTATTTGAGCAATTTAACACACCTCTAACAAAGACAAATTTAAATAGGCTCTGTTGAACATCTGCTACACAAAGTAAAAGAAATTTAAAGAATTTTTTTCTAATTGTCTTAACAAATAGCTTAAGGTAAAGTCTTGATTGATAATTGACTTGAAACTAAATAAGCCTTTTATATTGTAGTTGTTCTACTCTAATCCTATCTAATTAATACAAAATGTGAAGTTCTAACAAAGTATATCAATGTAAAAGAGGCAGTTCCATGTGGGCCAAAGGGAGGAAAAATAGCACTGTGACCTTTCTTATATCCCTGCATGGTAGCTAGAGTTGTTTATTTTTTTAAATTCCCAGATAGTTGAGATTGCTGTGTCTTGTGCTCAGTGTAGGGATGGATTTAGGTAAATCTGTAAAGTTGCTTGCAGTCAGCACTGTTTGGTTTTTTTGTTTCTTTGTATGTTTTTGTTGGTTTTTTTTGGTTGTTGTTTTTGTGTTTTGTTTGTTTGGGTGTGTTTTTGTTTTTTTCCCCCCACATACACTATGAGTGGAAATGTATGTATTTAGATGCTGTTTTCCTGCAACTACCCCACTCGGAGAGGAGGTTCTCTAACCCCTTTCTCTGTCCCACTCACTTTGTAGTTGACTACCAAGATCTTCCTTTTGGAATAATTACACCTTTTTTATCCATACTTTTCCTTGAAGAGGATCAAAACCATATGAAAATCTTAAACTTGATGTAACTAGGATGAGGTGTTCTTTTTGCTAAATAACTTTATTCCAGATACTTTTTAGATAGTGCATAGGTGAGTGTAATTTTTGCAGCTCTCCACCTTGTACTATTACCTGTTTCTGTTCTTAAACACAGTTTGCAATAGAAATTGAAGCATAAAAAGCAAAGTATTTTAAGCAGTCTCAAGATTATCTTTGCTGCAATATCCTTGTTGAATGTCAATTAGATAATTGTGCATGGTTGATTAATTTTTAAATGTTTTAGAATTGTTTTTGTTTCATTGCAGCTATAATAGAGACTGTTACCAGTTTTCAAATGGTTTTTCACTTTTGATTCTCATCAATAAAAATGAAGCTCTCATACATGGAGCTGGATTGTAGATGAATAGTGGCTAAAATTCTATGCATGTTCTTTAACTGAATATGTTAATTCCTACCAGTAATATGTCAGATAGAAGATACAGTAATATCTTCAAATGGAGGAAGGTGTTCCCCTCTGTCTGTAATAATAGTGTATTATTAACCTGGAACATTCATGGGCATATCAATATGTTTGACCTTGGTACTACTGATGTTCAGATTTCTGAAAAGAAGCTAACCAAATTCAATATCTAAATCAAATCTTTGTTTTCCCTGCTGTTGCTTGTAAGGCTTGTTTCTGGTGCTTATCACTTTGGGCTTAAAGCTTTCAAATATCCTGAGTTTTATGGTAGAAAAGCACTTTTGCTATTCCTGACAGCAACAGGTTGCTTGTAACACAGGAAAATACCTGGGAGTTTTGGAGTATTCTGGACCCAGTGACCTTACAGGTTCTTGTATGTCTCTTCCATTTCTTCTATAATGAATGCTGCCTGGTTGCTCACGTTCTGAAGGTTTTCTTCATTCATGCTGGTTTCTCTTATTCATTGCTTAGTTACTCATGAGAGAAATACTTCTAAAGAAGCAAGGTTAAACATTTTCTGTTGCAGGGATTAGGGAAGCCAGTTGTTAGCAATTCTTTGCCCTTTTCCTGCTTACAACTCTTTTGGCCTGGCAGTACTGCATGACCAGAAAATGTCCAAGGGATGCTATTGGAGAAGAATTTGAAGAACCATTTGGCAAATACATGTTTTCTGTTTATTAAAACCTCTACTTTTTACTTGAAGCTAAATAGTCACGCTGTGTAATGCCTTTGGCATGCTGTAATATGTTGGTTACAATTAAAATTCCTCTGTGTTTGTGTTACTTTCACATTGTGTTTGTAAGGATAATATGCTTGCAATACCAGAACTTTTGATACCTTGTAGAAAATCACCTTCTCTCAATATACCTACATGCCAGTCCAACAAATCTCCCAAGTCTTTGTTATTTATTTTATTTCAGAAGCAGTCTGTGTACTTGTTCTTACCTCAGCTAGGTCAATCAGTTTATGCCTCTGTGGGAACCACTTCTTTAATACTACCCCTGCTGTAATAGTCAAAAACATTATTGAGGTCAACAGCTGTGACTTGAAAATAGGTTCTGAAAGAGTTTTAGGACTGGACTAAGAACTCAGAATTTCAGGGCATGAGACAAATGAGACTGCAGAGTGAGATAATGAAAATAAGCTTTTTATTCAATAAAAGAACTTTAGGGAGAAAACCAGGGAAGAAGTTTATAAAACCAGCCAGTGCTGTCTTGATTGTGTTTTGTTTTCTAAGAGGAACTGTTGACCCTTCATGAGTATCTCTAGTAATTGGAGACGAAATGCTTTTTTCCATCAAAACATGGAAAGATGCTGGTAGTGAGTGCGATTTATTCAATCTCCAAGTCCTTGAGAGCAGTTTAATCTAAATTGCAGGCAAAACATTGTTGCTTAGTTCCAACAGCACAGATCTTAACTTGCTTTGGGAGGGATTCCTGCTTCCCAGGGTAGGACTCCATCAGCCTGATAGAGGCAAATCTGTTGAGACATGCTTAAATTTTTGTTCAAGCTGCATATGAATGTTTCCAGAGCTTTGCTTTGGATGCACTGTCACATCTGTTCCTATGGACTTGAGAGCCCCACAGCAGTGGGAATGGATGAGTGGTGGTCACAGTGTAAGCCAAAGCTTGTAGTAGTTGATAACTGGGAGATTTGCTTCAGATCTATACTCCTTATCTGTAATGTTGGTGTACCTCCAGTCTCATTTTTTCCAGTGCACTTTAATACCATCTCTTAATAGTACTACTTTATCTCTCAGCTAGTCTGCATTGTTATTTATTCTTTCCCTCACAACTCAGGGCATTGCTAGCTTACTTGATATAAACCAAAGTAAGTTTCTTTGTTACCAGATCATTGCAACTGACATTATTTACTGTAAATTCTTAGTTTATAATTTGCTTTCTAACTATATGCTTTCTTAAAAACTGATAGGAAGATAGGAAATGAATGTGTAGATGCCAGAGCACTGGTAAGAAAATGCATTCTCTTTTTCTAGATAGATTCAGAAGATCACTTATAAATTGGTGGCTGTCTTGACTTTGAGAGTAGTCTTCCCAAAAATGTTGAATTACAATATGGTAGTATATTAACTGTGTAAAATAATAAAGTTCCCCATTTCATTAGTTGTTAAAATTTTTGCATTGAAATTCCAAATTGTGTATTCAGTTATTCCCATTTGAACATTGAAATGTAAAACAATTTACTGGGCACAGCTTCCTGATAGTCTTTTATCAACATTGCCACAATAAAAAAGTTACTGTAACCAGAATAATCTTCACAAATAGCTGCTAATTAGGCTGAGGTACTGAGAACTTTACCACCAGCAAGAGATTTGAGAGCTACTTGATACAAATGCTCTGTGATTTTGGTTGTGATAAATTTATGGAAAACCTAGTTCATAGTGAAGGAAGACGTAAGATGGTAAATTAAATAAAGGATTGGGCCAATAGTACCTTAAATATGGCACTCAGTGTTGTGGAAACCTGAATTTATCCATCACAGTTTCCCTCAGATAAAATGGAAATAGTATTGTTACTTCACCTCAGAGACTTCCTGAATGTGAGTTTGTTTATCTTTGTGAAACTTCTAAATGCTTTACATTACAATATTCAGGCTTCAAAAAAAAAAAAAAATTATAGAATTAAAATATAATTTTTGTATAGGAAATAAAATTAATCTAATAGTTGAAGTTTAGTCTGAATGAGAAGAAGTGGATTTTTAAAAAATTTTGCTTATCCTGACACATTGCTGAGGAAGAGGTAAAATCTGTTAGGTTGTACAAAGAGATGTCTTGTTAAAGAAAATGGAAAAATCTTAAGGTTAATTCTTTCAGTGTCTTCCAGAGAGACTGGAGGAAACCCCTGAACAGTGATCCTTGGGAGAGAGTAATCTGTAGGAACATGGCAGCATCTCTCCCTATGCTTGATCCCTATGAGGTCACTTTTGATCTTATGAAATTGCAGATAGATTAGTGGTACAACTTTTACACGTGTAAAAATTCCTTCAAAGTAGTGTGCTTCTATGTAGTGTCTTTTGCTTTACTTTGAGGCTGATATTCACTCTGTTTTGAACTGTGTTGGCTTTTAATAATATCATGCCAGCTTTTGCATGCTGACTAATACATTGGAAACTTTTCTGAACAACTTTATTCTTATCTTGAGAAACAGCAGCAGCTACTATATTTTAATTAGAAGCTTGCAAACTTGCCCCTGATGCTCTTCCATGTTTACTTGAAACTTAAGTGGAAGCTGTTGCTGAAATGGGGGAAGTGTCACGTCCTCCCCTAGCTCGGTTGTGTTGGCACTTGTGCTCATAATGGTGATATGGTGAATCATGCCAGGAAATTTATCTGGCTGAAAATGAATCTATTTTTATTTTCCTAGTTAACTTTCAGATGGATCATTTCCCTGACCTGACTCACTGTGTAGCTGCACAAACAGTAGAGCTGGCAAACACGGGAATGGGAGAGTGGCCATGTGACAGCTCCCTGCTAGTGGCAGCTCCCACCTTTGCAAGAGTGAATTGGCCACAGAACTGCACCTAAAACTCATATTGTCACTACCACAGGACTATGGCACAGCTAGTTTGTATTTCAAGATGGTGTTCTTTGGAATTCATGTTTAGAAAAGGTCCATTGATTTACTCTGTGCTAGTCCTAATGTGATTGAATTAAAAAATACCACCAGGAGGGTTAGCTAATTCCTATTCCTGTGCATTTATAGATTTTAAATAAACAGAATTTTTTCACAGGAGAATGACTTGGCTAATGTCTGGAACATTAAGTGGTTCCTTAATCTAAATAATAGAGTAGCTTTGCAATCCTCTTGTGTTTATAGCTTGAAAGATGTTAAAACCAGTATTTTAACCAGAAAACTCTCAAAGCTTATGATAGACAGGTACTCTTCTGAGGCTAGTGATTTGTTGGCTTCTAGGTATTACACGAGATTAAAATGATACCTAATAGTTTTCAGAGTTCAGAATATTCATACTGTGTTGGTGGACAATCAGTGAAACTTCAGGTAATGTTAATTTGGGAGAGTCTTGAGTTTTCTTGTATATTTTCTGCTACATTAAGTAGAATTCCTGTAAAGTAGATTTTGTCTGAACTTCATTCTTTGCAATGAATACCCTACTTCTGGGTTTGCTTGGTTATGTAACAAAGTTTGGAGAAGGATTATGTTCCTTGATTTCAACTTGCACATGAATATTTTAAATGAATTTTTGCTGTAAACATAGTACTAAGATCCCTTTGGATGGTTTTCAATCTCATGATCTTATACTTTTAATTTACAACATGTGCATAGGATTTTATGTGGAACTGCTGTTGGCACAAAGAGGCTTATGTAGAGATGATGAACATTTCCCTTTCCAACTATCCTTGCTCCAAAGGAGACAGGGAATTGCTGTTATTTGCAGCTCTGTGGACATCCATGCTGATATTAGATGAATTAGAAAAATTTATTGGCAAATGAACAAACTAAGAGTCAAAACCCCCAAATGAAACCAAACCAGCAGGTTTTAGGGATTCTTTCAAATACTTTGTGTTGCCCTACATCCTCTCCAGGGTAGAGAAGAAGATCCAAGAAGTTAGATGTAGCTTTTATTTAGTATACAAAAATTAAAAGCTGGGGAAACAGTTCTAGCATGTTATTTGTGATATATAATAGCTGTGAAATACTTACTAATGTATTTGTCTGAGATATGTTTTTTGTTCCAGCTTCCTCTGTATCCATATAGTCATTAATAGATAATCACACTGATGTTGAGTGTATTGGTAGTGAGGTTTTAAAGAATCTGCTGTAAATAATAATAATAATAATAATAATAGTAATAATAATACCCCACTCAATAATAATATTAATACATTATTACTATTATTTTTACTATCATTAGTCCCTGCCTTCAATAATAAAAAACTTGACCCACTTAAATAAGGTCACATTCTAGAAAGTTTTATCATTAATAGGGTTTTTTTTGTCTTTTTGAAGAATGTACTACAATAATTTAACTTATTCTTGCTTAAGAATATAAAATACAAATTTGTGTTGGTTTCTTGCAATGAATTTTCTTGTAAAAAAGGTAACAAGTTGATACGTGAGAGCAGAATAAAATAAACAGGGAAAAAAGGCTTTTTTTTCTTTTTTTTTTTTTTTTGGGAGGCAAGATGAGTGCAGAACCATCATTGTGTAGTCATCTAGAGTATGTCTGAACTTTCCTTACAAAAGGAAAGTATCTCTATGATTTTTGGTGGATAGAAAACCACAGGTTGTTGTATTCAGTGAAATAATTGTTCCTGGTAAATTACCTCACAGTAAACATTTGTATTTTTGTAGTAAATACAGTCCTGCATTATAGCTTTAGCATATTAACAGCCTTTCCTTTCTTGTAATTCACTATATTCCCTAAAAGCCATCTGTGCTTTGTGAGCTGTTGATGTAAATATATTTGTAGCTTTACCATAAAGTTTTTTTTGATTACATGCATGGTTTATAAAAAGGGTGGCTCACCATGATCTCTTGTCTTTTGCCATAACATATCTAAAAAAGCTCCAAATAACTTGTCTTTAGACTTGTCTTTAGAGTTTCTTGAAAATCTGCTTGTATTTCTTCACTTAGGGTGTGGTATTTTATTTTTTTAACACAAAAAAGCAAAAAATTAATCTATTTTAATCTTTCCGCAGAATAGATAAATATTAGAAATTACTCTCTACTGAGAAATTCCATGCATCATGATTTAACCAATGTCTGAAGAATGCAGTATTGCTGTTTAGAGCACACCTAGTAGGAAGAGAATGTTGTTTCAAAATGTGCCATCTGAAACACACGAACAGTTTTAGTGAGCCTAAAGCCTTGCGGAGACTTAGAATCAAAAAGATAAAACTCAGTAAAGCTTGTGAAGTTGGCAGTTTCCTTAAATCCTCATTGTGAGAAAAGAGGTGTCTTTTTGTAAATCTTAATTGCATTGATGTTTCTTTTTAACTATGGAATAGAGTGAGCTACTGTGAAACCTGGGATAAGCAGGGACCAAGAGCAGTAAAGATCAGGAGAACTTTCTCCGAGTCTGTTTTAAGGATAATCTCCAAGGAAGTAGCCTTTTATGCTCATGCTGCACTGAGCAGCACTCTTTTTTCTGAAAGAAGAATATGCATTGATGGTTTCAGCTTCTGTTGAAGTTAGAGATTCTGTTTCTAGTTTGAAATTGCAAAAACTGGAAGAATTGGCAAAGTTTTCAAGATATTTTTCTTTTGGTTCATACTGTAACTCTTACTGTATATTTCTGGTGTAAAAACCTGTCATTCATTAATTTTGCTACACATTTCCCTTGGCCACAGTTGTTCTCTGGTCTTGTTTGAAAGAGTCTGGTAAATGCTACTGTTTTTGTGTGGCCCTAAGCAGCTGATGAGCCTGTTGGGAGTAGAGAGTGATTGGTAAAACAATTGATACAGAAAACAGAGAAATTTAAAAGATGGGTTAGATAGGCTGGGAAAGTGATCAAGTTTGGTATGGAAATGTGGTACCTATATTGCTAGATATGGCATCAAGGATTTATAAAATGGAGAAAGTTTAATGTGGAGATAGGGTTTCAGAAAAAAAATACTGAAAGCTTGCATTGCAGGGACTGGTAATTTTTAATTACTTAAGAAGGCATGAGAAGTCTCTGCAACAAACAGGAATTCCATGGTAATTGCAGTAACTTCTGTAATGCTGCAATGCATTCTTGTATTTCAGTGTTTAGAAGATGAAGTTAAAACCATTATTTTTTGTTTGGTTGGTTTTTTTTTAGTACTTTGTTCACAATGCTATTATATAACTATGGGGAAAAAAAATATAGGCATAATATTTATCCCTGAAAACTTCCAGCTCAAAGTCTGAACCAGAAAGTAAAAGAATGCAAGAAAGAAAGAAGTTTATATATCTCAGCAGTAAGGTGCCTGTCATCTGGGGATTTCACTAAGGACCTAGCATTACAAATTGGCAAGGCAACAGTTTCATTTACCAACTAAATAAGATACGGTCATAAAAATCCATGTTTTAAAGACCAGGGTGTGAAACTTCAACTTGGATATTGCTTTCTATCACAACATATGGATGTGAAAGCTGGAAATCCAACAAAGGTACAGACATCTAAATGCCTTTGAAAGCAAATGCTGTAGAAAAATACTATGTATTAAATGGAATGAATTTATAACAGATGCCAAGATTCATTAGACAGCTCAAAAACCCCTTGGCTCTAAAGTTATCCAGAAAAGAAGATGGAATTATCATCTGGAACATATGTTAAGAATGAAGCCAGAGCATCTGTCATGGAAAGCATGCCACTGGGCAGCTGGAGGAACACACAAAAAGCACCAGCTCCGAGTCTCTCCATCGAACAACGCCAAAGGTAAAAAGGTTGTGGGACATCGCACTGGATGTTCAAGGAGTGGTTCAGAGCTGGCGAAAACTGCACAGGGATTTTTGGGCTCTTTGTGGGTTTTTCTCTGTATTGTAAACTGAAGAGTTTTGGTTTGTTTTCTCTTAATATTACAGACAGCAAAGAATGATTAAAAGTTGAAGGTCAGAAGTAAAACTACAGATTACTAAGCAGAGTATTTAATTATAATGTGTTCTATTTTATTTTAGAATTTGTATATAATTTCAGTCCTGAAAAGAGAAAGATTGTGTAATTAAATAAATCTTCAGATGCATTCCCACTAATTAGCTAAATGTATAATAGAGCATTCAGGATTATTTCAATAAAAATCCAGCCTTATTTTATCCAAGTAACCTACAGTTGATGACAGTACTATGGATTACCTGTTTTCTTAGAACACTTGCCCTTATATTTTTCTACTTTTTTCATTTCATATGAATTGCAGACTTTCTAAACCAGCATCTCTCTGCAGTACAGTATCTTTTAACTTGCCCTACTATGAGCCTAATGTTTGGTTGGAAACAGCAGAATTTAAATTTTATAAAAGACTTTTAGTTGAAATGGAAGCTTTCAAATCTCTTATCTCAATCTATCTCTTGCTCGTGCATTATGCAAAATATTTTATTAAAATATAGTAATCTCAACAAAGTTTGTCCAAAGCAAGCATTCAGTAATGTCTTAGATTTGGTAAATAGAATTGGTTTGTGTTTTATTTTCCCCTTGTGATATTCAAGGGGGAAAAAAACCTCCCAAACAGGGGTGTGGGGGGATGTGTGTGTATTACAGCTTTTTTGTTTCCTTGGCTTCTTGGGGAGTGGGTTTTTTGTTTGGATGTTTTTTTGTTTTTGTTAATTTGGGTTGTTTGGTTTTTTCCCCTCCTGACTGAATCATCTCAGACTCCCAGCCTAACACATGGGAATGAGTGTATTCTGTGAAAGGTTTGAACAACTCATTCACCTTCTAGATGTATCTTATGATTCTAAGTAGTGAACTAAGACTGTCAGTTTCTCTTAGCAGGATAAAAAGTTTAGCCAAAATTAATAACCCTACAAACATTTCAAAAGTTTATTGATAGCTGCAGCTTTTCTGCTTCTTCCACTTACAGTATGATGAGTGTTACGGTGATTATTTGTTAATGCCTCATAAAGGAGAGAAAAGCTTTCAAGTGCAATTCAGCTGTACTTACGGGCTCAATGTTGAGTAGACAAAATTTGTTTTATTTTTCTTCTAAAATCTTTACAGATAGTTTTTTTATCCCATTTACATATTTGGTGTTGATGGAGCTCAGTTCACATGGCTTCCTCTCATGCACAATGCTCTGTCCTGTAGAACCTACATGGTCATGATTTTCTACTTTGACAGATTCTGCATCTGATTTATTGTGTAATTAGGTTTAGTTAGGATTGTACTTTAACAAATTTTGTCAGAGGTTGTCCATTCCGTCAAATTCAGAGCAGATTTCAGTTATGTTATATAAAAAAATGAATCCAGCACGCTCCAGAATATCTCTTCTCCTTTTGTTTTCATGACCATTTGCTCTTTTGTGTGCATGGCAACTGAAATTTCTGTGTATCTAGATTGTAATAATGTACTTTCAGTAGTATTGAAGGCAAGCTTAGAAATAATGTTTCTGGCAATAAAAGAAGTGAAAAGACATTGTGTAATATACCCTTTCAAGTTATGTTTTGCCTAGAGGTTTGAAATGCAGTTGTTCTGTGCTCACTGCTAAAGATTTTTGCTCAAGAATACATAACAATAAAAAATCTTCAAGAGCTAAAAATACAGGATTACTGTATTCTTTGACCTGTGGTCAGAGAGTTGGCAGGAGTTGCCCTGTATTGTTTGTTCAAGGTTTATTTCAAGAGAACAATTATAGGATGATCATTAAAAATATTGACATATTTTTCAGGAGCAGAGGATTAAAAACACATCTTTAAGAAAGAGGGTTTTTAAGTTGGAATGCATTAAACAAAATAGGAACAAAAAGAAAACATTGTTTAAATCTTAATTTGAATTCCAGTTATTGAGGAAGTGGCTGTTTGTAGAAATTGTGTATATTTCTGTGCATTTTCATAGTAGTGTTTTGATATAAAATCTAATTTAATATGATCTTGATCTCTTAAAAAAGATAGGCAACCCCTCCATGTAGGAGATCTCCAGTAGGATGAGAGGAGTCTTTGGTGGATTTTTGTCAAGGACTATATGAAGCCTTCATCCCCCCATTTTGATGCACAGTCAAAATCAATCTAGACATACAGGGTAATACTTATGACTAAGAGGATTTGCCAGGTTGATAGCCTTGAATGAGTGATTCTCTGGTATTGAACTCCGGTTTGCACAGATGAGAATATGTTGGTTCCCACAGTACAGCTCCGCTGAGTTTATGCCAGGTTTTTTACTAAATTAGTTCTGTAATAAAATTGGAATGTTTCAGTCTTTGTCTTTCTGCTGTGTAGGGTCAGCATGCCTGTGTTGTTTTGTCCTTGTCCCTGATTCAACTTTATTCCTTTCATAGCTTGTTTGAGAAGTTGTTTTGGGAATTGCCTGTGAAGGAGGACTGGCATTTCCCTCCACTTTCCCTTTGGAAAAGGGACTACTGCTGAGTGTAGTCACTTCTGCTCCTCCCAGAAACTGTTTAAAGCAAAATAAAATTTCCCCTCCAGACACATTTTTCTTAAAACATAGGTAATCTTTAATGTTACGATGTTTATATTTGATAATGTGACTGTTATCAGTGTTGTACCTGTGATGATGAAAGAGTGCTTCCTGTGTATAAAAACTATTTATTGAACAAATGGAGAGTTGCAGCGTATTTCCTCGTAATAAGATAATGGAGAAATATATCACTTTCTCATTAACCTCATTAAGCTGCGAGAACAGTTAGTTCAGTTGTACTTTATGTTGTAAACTACCTACTAAAATAACTAGGTAAGTGCAAAGATACTGGTCTGTGTTTCCAACAAGGCTTCCAACTGAGATTATGTATTGGTACATTTTTATTTGACTTAAAAATGTAACATTGGAAGAAATTTTGACTGTTAAAGTTGTGTCCCCCTCATTTTGATGTGGACTCAAAACCAAAATAAGTGCAGATGATGTTTGTCTTGGGTGTTCTTGAAAGCTCCAGTGACTATTGGATACAAAGTAGTTCTGCAGCTTAACAAACTTTATTTGGACCAACTTTCTAGCAACATGTAGTCTAAATTTCCCTGCTGATCGTTTTTTGTACTGCCATCTGTAGATGCGAAGATCAATTAATCACTGTCCTCCTTATGAGACTCGCATATTTTAAGATTATTATATTCCTTTTTCCTCTTACTCCCTACCATATTATCTGTTCTAGGATAAGCCTAGTTATTTTTAGAGTACTTCAAACTTGGTATTTTCTTAAAAACAAAAAAACCCCAGCCCTATACAGTCTGTTTCTCTCAGGACCTTTACCAATTTAGTGGCCCCTCTTAATTTTTTAGTGCTCCAGATTTGTAAATGCTGATATTTCAGAGCTTTTATCATTGCTGGATAAAGAGAAAAAAAAAATCTTATTTTAATAATTTTTTCCTTGATTTGCCTACAAAATCTTTGTTAATACATAGCATAATGATATTTATCTCTTACATTATTTGTCTTTTTTGTAACATCATTGCATTGCTTCTTCACAGATATTTCTAAGACAATCAAATTTCTAAATCTGGACTACTGTAAAGAGCTCTTGCTGTTTCAGCATCTCCATACATGACTGACTTGTAACTGGATGTTAGTTTTTTTTACCTTTAGAATGTTTATCTTGCTTTTTGTTATTCTGTATTTGATTTGCTAAGAGCATCTTTACTCCAAAGGTGTTTTATTAAGGTGTTCTAATCTGTTCTGTGTGTTTTTTTGTTTTGTTTTTTTTTTTGTTGTTGTTGTTGGGAAATAGCTTTTTTCTTATACCCAAATAAATGATCTCTTCAGTGTGCCTGTGACTGTCAGCTCACTGATCAGATAAAACCAGAATTCAAATAAATGAGAAACAGAGAATTATTCTTCCTTCCATCATTTAATATGTTGGGGGGGGAAAATATCTGAGGCTTTTAATGAGTGGTGACATCAGAGTGATTGAGGATATTTTGGTTGTTCTGGAAAGCTGGATGAATAATAGTCAAATACTTCTTTCAATCTGTTGATTTCCATCAATTGTCATAATATTATTATAATCTTATATTTTATTAATACATCCTATTACATTTAAATTTGCCCATGACTTTTTTGTGCTAAGGATTTTTAGTTTGTTTGCTTTAGTGTATGTATTCTAAAGAAAGCTGAAAATAGTATTTGACTGTTTGTGGGTTTTTTAATATTTTAATATTTGTTTCTATTTTGGGTGTTTTAGTAATTGTTAGTGTTCTCTGAAGAGACAGAGGAGCTTTTAAAATCAAAATGTATTTTTGCAATGTTTTATTCACTGAGAAAATAAAATAATTTTCTGTTTGCTTATATAAAGCGTACTGTTTTCATTTGACAAAAATAAATATAGTGATATTCTGAACTGTCACAGGTGGTGAAGGTACCATGAGCAGTGATCTACAAAATGTTTGAATAGTGATCACCGCAGAAATTTTACTTTGATAAAAGATTGGATGATCTTTACTTGTGACCCCTACTATCCACTGTGGGAGGATTACAAAGTCTCTTTCAAAGTGAGTCTGTACTTAGGTGGGATTTCAGGGCATTTGCTTCCATTTGAGAAGTTTGCTATCAGGTTTATGCTAGTGCTAATTTTAAAGAGAAAATACATATATATTCCATGCTTTTTTTAAAATTTGTGTGGGGATGTGTGGTTTTTTTTGGTTTGGTTTGGTTTTTTTTTCAGTTTTGTTGCCTCCCTGTTCCCTCCCACATTTGCGAGTTTGCTTGCAAACAGGGGCTCCCTGCTGTTACAGACTTGGGAGTGGAGTTGATCCAGCAGAACTTTTCTGCTGCTGTGGTCTCCTTGGCTGTTCCTTTTGTTCCAGCAGGTTGTAAGTGTGATTACATAGGAAATAAACTTCTGAAGCGCTCCCCCCTTCCCTTTCCCTTGCCTCTAGCAAAACTGACTGTCTGTGTTCCTAAGCAGTAGTGTGCGAAAAGTTTCCTGGCCATTCAGGACATGCACCTTTGTTTTTTGAGAAACTTGTAGGCGGTCCTCTGGCTGACATCTCTGCCAGATACCTCAGATTTTAGAGCTCGGGCAAGGTAATTCCTGGGAGAGCAGTCACACGTGACTGGCTGCTGTAGCACAGGAGTTCACCTTGCTCCATTTAGCAGCCAGCGACAGACCGACCACAGCACCTGAGGCTACCGAAGGGGAGATAATCTTCTAAGAACCCAGAACAAATCCCTCGGTGCAGGAGGATTCCTCCAGGTTCTATTCTATTAAAAGGCAGGGATTTCCTGCAATGGGTAGGCTTTGCTCCAACGAGACACCTACATTAGCAGGAAGTTACACAGCAGTTGGGATCTAAATGCAGACATGTGGAGAGATGTTTTTTTTAAACAAAAAGGTTTTCCCCATAAAGCAGTAATTTTTGACATTAAGATCACAGCTTCAGCCTTTGGGTATCTGCAGAAATATTTGGGATCCCAGCCCTCAAGCCAGGTCAATCAGGTCTAACTTATCACAGGTGCCCCATATATGGGTGCCTAGGAATGTCTAGTAAATGCTGTTTCTGATAGATATTTGTTCTGATTTCCCTTCTTGCTCCTCCCAGTCCCAGCCCCCAGCTTTGCCTGATCTCCATCTTCCGGGACTTCTGACAGGATTCATTGGTAAGCATGTACTTTTGAGGGCTTAGATTATTTTGGAGATGGCAAGTGCCATGCAATGCTAAAGTGAAGATATGAAACTTGGCATGGTTTTCCTAGGAAGTTACTGTACATTTCTATATAGATTTCTACTTAAATTCAGTGCACTCTGTCTTCTTCTGCTACAGTTTTTGTTGTAGCATGGGATTTCACACTCCTTTTGTAGTTTTAGACTCACATTCCCTACTTATTAGGCAAATTGGCTGTTTTAATGTGGTGCTACAAGTGCTCATTAAAGCTATTTTTCCAACAGCTGATCATTATTTCTCCCTTTTTTGATTTTTTTAAATTTCCCTTTTTTTTTTTTAATTTGAGAAAGCTAGCCAGCAGAGATTTTATTTCATTTGTTCTGTGTAAAGTAGTAATTTCCTTTTCCATTCTTTGTTCTTACAGCCCTTAAATGCTTAGAAATTTGTTTTCAGTTGCTGCAAGTAGCCTAAAAAAGTTTGTCTGTTTTATTCTTACCTATGGATGTAGTTGGATACTTCATTTATAGTGCCAGACGCAATAAGGACTTCATAATCATCTAATGCTTTTCCAAATGAGTCAAGTGTATTGGGAGTGTGAATCAGCTTTGAGACCTACTTCTCAATTTTGAAGTCACTCATCTGAGAAGCATGAAACACAGGAATAGAAGCAGGACTGCAAACTTTGCTGATAATGTATTTTTAAATTGTCATAAACTTATTTCAAAATCAAATTGTTTTTATTGGTTGTGAGTGTCCAGTGGCCCAGTTGGCATTATTTTCAGCAATCTAGATAATACCTCTCTTTAATATGTGTTTTGACTGCATGCTGCGTAAATGACTTTCCTGGATGAAAAAAACCTTTCATGAACAGTCTTTTTGCAGTTTAACATTGTAGATTTTTTCTACAAAACATAAGCATACTAATATATAAACTGTCACTGAAGTAGTGTAAAATGGTGGTACTGGAGAAATTTTGAATTCTGACCTAATTAACTTTTCAGTAGCAAATTTTGCCTTTTCTGCTTTTTAAACTCATTTTGATATACATAATTTCTTCAGAAAACATACACAGGAAGAGCTGCATTTTTTATTCCCTCCCATAAAGTAATGTTTGCTTAATGGTATATGAAGATCGTGTTTGTGAATTAGTACACTTTCACAGATTACAAATTGGAAATTAATTACATTTTCAAATATTCACTTGCTTTATCATATTAGAAAGGTTCTTTGTGGTTTGGTACAAATGTCTGCACTATGAATATGATCCTTGTATGGAGAAATATTTTCATAAATACAGTGTAGTGCCTTAATTTTTTGCTTCATTGCCATTGGATTTGGAAGACTTGAAACTCGACAGAAGTGTGGTGATAGACACAGATAGGTAAAATGCTTACTATTTTCTAGTTGTCAATATTTGGTGTGGAGAGGAAGGACCTGGGTAAAGACCTGTGAGTAAAATAATTTCAGTTCACATCAGAAGTGCAAATTGTGATTTGTATTGTATTAAAGGAGTGTAAGGGAAACTGATAATAACTATTAAGTATTTAATGTATCTGTAATGATGAAAGATTTGCTAGTGAATACATTTAAAAAGTTCATTATTGAGTTTCAGATATTGAAATGAGTTTTATAAGACCAGACTGGAAAGATGTTTAAATACCTGAGAGCTCCCCTAGAAGTTCGTAGTATTGTTATATGTGAAACTGTGAGCATATACTAACATTTTATATGTACAGTTAAAGACTGCATTGATAAAAGTACCAAAGCCTGTAGTAGTTGAATCAAACTCTGTGATGTTACTCCATAACGTAATTGAATGCTTATGTTCCACGGGAGGGTTTGCTTGTGACAGTCTCTGATGTCTGTGCTGAGCCCTGTTGAGATGGATTTGAATCACTGCCAGTGCATTTCTCTGGCGTGTTACAGCCTTACTTCTTACAGTGGTAATTTTGCCTTAAAATTATAGATTTCCAGATAATATGGCACTGCATTTTAAATACACATACTTTTGGAATTCAAGGATGAAAAATAATAGCAGAAAACTGGACCTCGCAAACAAGCACATCCTTTGCCTTTCGACTGGTGCTGGATTCCTTGGGGCTTCTTATGGATGCCTCTTGCCTGTGGCTGGTGCCTCTCATGGACAGAAAAGCCATGTAGATCCCTGCATCTCAGCAGAGTTTTGCTTGAATTCAGCCCTTGCAACCTGTGCAGGTGACTGCTCGGAGAACTTTAAAATGAGATGGGTGTGATGGATCAGGCACAGCTACTGTTTTCACCAGTCTTCTGCTGTTATTCTACTTGAATGAGTAAAATCTTCATTAGTAATGCATTTTGTGTTCTCTCTCTCTCTCTTTTTCTCCCTTCTCTCTCTAGTCACCAGGATGTTGAAACATCAGTACCAGAATTTATCATCCCTAAGGGTAGGGCTCCCTGTTTTTCTGAAGATACTGTTCCCCTGTTGGATGTATTAACTTTTTGTGGAGTCTGTGATGTTTACACCTTGGAATGTCTCTAACTATTCAAGTGCCTGAATAAAGAATTAGGGTCTGCCCTCAAAAAACATAGAATTAATTATGCTTACATATCTTACACAAGGTTATGTAATTTTTAATGTGCATAATTCCTTTAATGTTAAAAATGGAAATTTTTAAGTCTACTGTTCACACAATTGCAAACTCATATAATATGGACAAAATCATAAAATATTCTTAAAATTGAGAAGAGCACAATTTATTGCTTACTTAGATCTGTGAATGAATCTCATAGGATATTGGTGGTGTGTTTTCCAGAAATACTGTTACTCTAATTCAATCCACCTTGAGAACTGGTGATAAAAATCTTGATGCGAAACACACTTTCACAGCAGAAGAGTGCAGGTGCAAAATGGAAAAGCAAGCAGTTTTTCAAGTGGCATTGATTGTTTTCTGTGCAATATGTAGGAACATCAGAATATTTTTAGATGAAAAGGATTAAAAAATTATCCATTCCATTTGTGATAGCCTATATGTTTGGGTTAGTTATTTATCGTTTGCAATATCCATAAAGCTATCTTAAGCATCCTAATTAGGTTTCAGCTTTTCAGAGAGAGGCTGGGAGGCTCTTGTGCAGTTGTGGCATGGTGGTGGGGTGTGTGCAGCACAGCTGCTTTCTGATGTCAGTCGCTATTTCAATGACATGAAAGTGGGAGAGGAAGAGCGTGAAAAAGGCAGACAGTTTTTAAGAAAAAAAAGTGGCATCAGTAAGCAAATTATTTTTGCCTGTTTTGTTTTGATTAGGATATGAACTAACAAATAAAGTCTGATTGCTACAAAAGAATTTACATCTGGAGAGTTTAACTGGGGCACTTTCACAGACTTTTTGGTGAAATGTCTCTGTTTCTGCCCCTGGGCTGGGAAAAGTCTGGATTGTCCTTGGCAAAAATCCTGGTAATACACATAATTCACCTGGTCTGCAAGCAGAGCAGAATCCTTTCCTCTCAGTGCTCTCTGTTTGGATTTCAGTTTGTGCTGTGTTCTGGGACACTGGAAGAATGATGACTTTCCTGTCGAAAAGGGGAGTAGCTACATGGATCTATGTGTAAGGTGCTCAGTACTTGATGAGCAGGGTGAACATGCCTGGGTTTATTTCCTCCCTCTGTAGGCATCCTTTTGTTATGGTTTTTATTGGATTTTCTTGAATTTTGTAGATACGAGTTGAAAGAGACACAGAAAATTTCTACTGATCTTTGATCTCAGAGATCTTAGTTTCCAGTGTGAGGTGAAAACTGTTTCTTGAAAATCTTTATTAGGATGGACTGACAGTTTCCTTTCAGATACATCTACCCTGGCACATGGGTTTCCTGGAAGGGCAGAAAAAGTAAATATGTGGGCATTGGTAGTGAAGGAACTTTCTGGATTTTGTTTGTTGTTCCCTTTTCCAAAGAAAATCAGGGAATTGTGAAAACTTTGGAAGGGCTGCATATATTAACAAGGTGGTTAATTAAAATTATGAAATAAGTCCTTGGCCACTAAGAATCTGGACAATGTTTATTAATGGTTGCCATAAGATCACTGATTTACAAGTGTAAAGATTGTTGCTTGAGAATACCAAATAAAATTTTGTGCCACCATTTAAAACGTGGTTTGCATGCTGACTTTGGTTTGTTTATTCATACACTTAGAGCAGTTTGAATCACAGTAGGTTTTCTATGGCTTTTTATTGCATCTCTTTGTTTGACTGACCTCAAAAAAAGGGAACTAGATGATGATGGTAACCATTAAAATCTGCTTTTTAAAAATATATAGATACTTCTAGCACACACAATTTCAGTTAAAAAATAAGTTTGTTAAGAGGATATATGTATTTTTTTTATGTAGCACAGCTATTTCTGTGTTTTCTTCAAAGCATTCTTAAGGAAACAATACATGTCTTTGTGAGGATATCTTTTGAAGGTAGGTATGATTTCTGTGAGTGTCATCTTCTTCAGAACATTCCTAAGGAGAGGTGAATCAACACCTGCCCAACTGAGGGCAAAGAAGCAGCTTTTCTGCCATTATAGTGTACTCAAGTGTTTGGAGGCTGGTTATTAGAAAAAACATAGTGAATACCATTATATATTTCAAGTAGAAACACACAGAGGTGCATGGTTTTCATACCAGACTTTTTCTTGTATATGGGAAACTTCATTTACTATGTGAAGCATGTAGGATGAACACTTAAAAATTAGTAGTGCTGCCAGCAGATAGTCCAGTTGGTTTGGCTTTCAATGTTGAGGGCAATTCCCCTCAAATCAGATGTAGAAAAACTACTTTGAATTATAATGTGGGATTGAGTGAGCTTAAGGGGTGGGTGATATTAGTGGTTTACTGCTTTTAGCAAGCTTGTCTAGACAGTATTTTTTTCTTTTAATTTTTAAGTGTGATTTAAAAATTTTTATTTACAGTACAGCTATACTAATGAATTTTCACTCATTAATTTTTCTTTTTAATGTTGAAAGTATTTTCAATATTTACTTTAAAAGCAATTTTCTACTCTCATATTGCCCTTGAATGTTTGATGCTATAGAAATTATGTTTGAATATGATCATGTTGTACTATAATTGGCCCATGATATTTTGTATTCCTAATTGTACAGTAGCAGATTTAACCAGAAATACTGCACAGTGACACATTGTACTTTAAAATATAAATATTTATAGAGAAAATTAGTAGGTGGAATTAAAGTTCAGCATCCTTTACCCCCTTTCCCCACGCAAGTTTTTTCTTTATAAAAACAACAAGGATTCTTTCTTATTTCTTTTCCCTTTCCTCCTTCCTTCCAATTAATTTAAATTAGTTATTAGTTAATTAGTTATTAGTTTAAATTATGTTATATTAGTATAACATTACACAGAGTTAGAGTTTGTTAGATTCAATGAATTTTTAAATTTTTTTTTGTCTTTAATTTAAAAAGGGTGGGTTTAACCTTTTTAATTGGTTAGTAAAACCTATAGACAGTCACAAGAATAACTTAGCCATCTTCAGAACTGTTGGAAAATATGTTCCGTTTCAGTGTTTCCTTATGTTTGTTTGTGTATGTATAACGGGTAGTTTTGACAGTGGATGAATTGATAGGAACCTTTCTCTGAGTTTGGAGGACAAAATAATAAATTATTGAATTATGCTTATGGTGACGTGTTATGTCATCCTACCTTAATAAAAAATTGGTTGGGACATTGTTTCACCCTTTTCATTCAAAGTGTTGATTTCATTTAACCTTTAGTTGCTAATTCTGTGCAAAATTAATGGCTTCATAGTATTGTTCCTCAAGGAACTCTAAATAAATACAAGCCTTCAGCAGTGATGTAACCTTCTCTTTAAACATTTGATGATTTTACAGGGAAGTAGAAATTTTCTTCAAGGAGCTCTGTACTGATGTTCCTAATACTTTTTAAGAATTGAGGAAGTATAGATTGTAAAATTAATATGGATTTTATTATTTTTCATTGATACCAAGACTGAAACTTTAGTGTTATGTGATAAAAGCATTTAGAATGTTGGTATGCCTGTTTTAAAACAACTTGACTATTTCTTCCATAGATAGTGATTTACTGGGTAATTTTTTAGACTTCAGAAGTTGTTGGAATAAATGTTGCAGATTTTCTCTAGGTATCACAACAAAATAAATCAGATTTGTGAATGACATCTCCACAGACTGTTATGGTTTGTTGTGGAGTAGGCTTGACTGTGTAGTCCATGCACCAAACTTGGCATTTTAGCGGGTACTGTTAGCTTAGGTTATATAACGTTGCTTTTTGATGCAATATCCTTGCAAGTTTCCCCTTATATTTTATGGAATATAAGGCATATATGGAATGACTCAATTCTCATCATGCCCATGTCAAACTTAAGCATAATTCTCACTGTTTTTTCTGACCTGAGGTGACAGCTGAAAGGTGAGCTCTTCTGTGTTGATTCAGTATATTCAGGTCTGCAGAGATTCCTGATCTGCTCTAATTCTTTATTGTAAATGGATCACACTATGTGATTTTTTTTGTTGGAATTCATTGTCTTCAGGTTATTCCTCCTAATTAAGGTAATTGGTATTTTAGTGTTGCTGATGTATCCATTCTTTGCTGTATAAAGGTCGTCTTCGTTGCATTTTGAAAAAATAATTTAAAATAAATGGTCTTTGTTATTAATAACCACATATGCAAAAAAGGAACATCTGCCTTCCAAATGTTATTCAATGATTGTAATTAAAAGGTTAAATAAAAGCTGAGGCAAGCCTTGAATTTTGAAGCATTTGCAACAGCTAGTAATCTGACTTACTGCAGACATTTTTGTCAAAGTTGAAAAAGTTAGAGCTAATTAATTTCTTGGGAGACATATGATGAAATTGTAGGTGTGATAACATATTTGAGTAACATATGGTCGTTATGGGGCACCTTTCTAATGACTGAGCAAGTTAAATATAGACTTTCCATTTTTTCACTTCTTCTATTAGTGGTTCTTTGTTACTACAATTTAAACTCATTTTCTGTCATGCATGAAATAGGATTCTTTATGTGTTTGTAAGAAATTAAAAAAAAATTGCCACCACGGTGCTGCACCTTGGTGAAATTTACTGAGGCGGACAGTTAATCTGTGACAGCCTTTTGATTTTTGTAGCATTAATTGTGATTATGTGCATTTTGACCTCTACTTTATAAAATGTGAAACTTGCCACAAAATGTTTAGATGCATGTCCCCAAAATAGGGGTGTAAAATATTTTTGAGAGATTGATAGAAAATGCATGTTGCTCCCCCTGTATGTAATATATTGAAATGTATTTTAATCAGCTATTGTAATAAATTGTGTCATAAAAAGGAGGACAGAGGTATTTTTGGAACACTTTCTGATTCAGTTTACATATCCCTAATAAACTGTATTATATTTCTTGAGGCAGTTTTGCTGTTCCTTAGGAACAGTTATGAAGCAGTTTTGCTGTTCCTTAGAAGACTGTAAATAAAGATTGTAAAAAAGTAAACAAGTATTGTATTTTGTAGTTAATCAGAAGCTTTACCTAGTTTTAAGTTTCATTTATCTATTGTAACAATCTAGAGCAAATTTCAAGCTTTATTATTTCAGCATCAACAAGCAGAATGACAAATTCAGGATAGAATAATTTAGTGATTGGTGATATCTAAATGAGGAAGGAAATAAAAATATTTCAGGTGAAAATCAGGAACAAAATGGAAGAGAAAGGTGGGGTGGTTTTTGGAGAGGCATGGAGAAAGTAATGGATGCATGAGAAAGCGGCTGTTTGTGGTGGGAGAAGATAAAGGATGCATGTTGATGAAGACTACACGGGAATTGTATTATGAGATGAATAAGAATTGTTTTGCAAGTCATGTTTTTTTCTGTATTTCAGTATCAACTGAAATTCAAGCTGTGGGTTGGCTTATTTTTTCTTTTTTAATGAAAATGATAGTTAATTTGGTTCTAAAGGAGCTCTGTTGCTCATAAATTTTGCTTTGCTGGAGAGGATGCTGGATTATCACAGCATCTGTCTTCATAGTAGCTGCAGCTTCAGTTTTGAAGCTTTGTCATACAGCCTTTACTGTGGCTACAGAGTGAAGAAGGGGTCACAGGGATTTTAATTACTACTAGGAGTATGGTAGCAATTATTATTTTAATGTGGCCATCTCTTTCTTACAGGAGAGTGAAAGAACTGTGCTGGTACTTGGAGAAAATCTCATAGTGCTGGGAAGGAGCAAATGGGGAACTATGTCTTGATATCTGGGGTATCAGTGGAGAGGAAAACAGCCTGAGGAAGACAAGACTTCCTCAGTGCCGTGAGAGCGCCCTGTTCACGCAGCCGAGGCATTCAGCCTTTTCCACATTCTTTTCCACAGTGATTAGTTTCCTCTTTTTGGTCGTTTTTGTAAGAAGGAAGCTTTAATGTTTCTTGGTGTGTGGAGTTTTTGACTAACGAAAGTGAACTTCGTGAATAAGTTCCTCTTTTGGTAACAGGAAGTGATGAGTACCTGTTGACAGTACAGGTAGAGTGATGGGGTGGGTAGGCAGATTTAGCCTTCACTCAGTTCACACTTGATATTCAATTTTGATAAGCCTGATGTGCTGTGTACATGAGACAGTTGTATATTTTTATTTTATCTGTTTTCTACAGGTGACATTTCTATGGTTTTATTTTAACCTGTTTGCCTACAAGTAGGTGTGCTTAATTACAAAGTGCTCTCATCTGAAATCATCAATATTATACTTCTGATGCATGAACTGTGGGGCCAGATGTGATGACATCAAGATTTTAGCTATTCACATATTTCCTTATTTATTGTTGAAAATTACCGAAGCCCAGAATGGACCAGTGATCACGGCAGAGGGTGTATGTTAAAAATCTGATTAAAAAAAAATAAAAGCATCTTGAAGCACATGATGAACTCTCACATCTAAGCATTTTTGGATGCTTTCATAGCCATCTGTAGAGGAAGGATCACTGATTATGCATCAGTCAGATAAAAGAGATCATTCTGATATTTTTCTTTCTTCACCAGATATCATTTTACTGCAAAATGCTGCAGTATATTGATTGATAAAACCAGTTTTTTTCATGGATGACAATAAAAGCATACTGTATAAAGAACACAATTATATGCTAAGTGAAAGGTTTGAGTTTCTCTTAGTGGTTACTGATAGCTGTTTAAATCATAGGAGGAAGGAAAATATTGATGAATTAATTTAAAAATAAATCACCATCAGACCACTCCCTCACCCCCACTATTGGTGAGCTTTTCTTCTGAGTTGAAAGACTGTAAAAAAAAATATTGACAAACCACTTTCCTACTTAAAACTTTGAATGTTAAGTATCACTTAGTCATAAGTTATGAAACTAATAATTAGAAAAACAGTTATACAAAAGTGTTTGTTATGATAGACAAATTTGCATTCTGCATTTGTTTAGAAAGATAAAGTATTTTATTGAGAATGTACATCATACCAGTTAAATTCTATAACATGTGGAATGAGCACAAGTTTATGAAGAGACATGAAAGACAGACTTCATAGTTTCATATGGGAGATGGCTATAACGTAGAATAAATTCCTGTTCTGTTGCTGATCACTTTGTTAGAGGTGTTAGATGACAGCATAAGCTTAATTTTCCTGACATGAGCCCCATAATGTTATTTTTTTAAAAGGAATTCAGAAGAGCAGAAAGCAAGAAACCACTATTATTTGTTTGTTTTATATTTAAAACAGTATTTCAGCTTTGAGTATTGAAATAATTCCAAGCACTCAAATGTTAAAATATCATATTTGGCATATGACTTTTCTTATTGAGAAGCAGAACTGTGTTTGTAATTTTTCTGTGGTTTGGGATTTTGCTTGGGGCAGGGGGTGAAATATGAACTGTTTGCAAGGATTTTTTTTAATTTTCAAGAAAACAGGAATTTTTTTTACAGCTATTTTTTACCTGTTGAAAAAATAAGCAGTTGAAGAAAATACGTAAGGGAAATTGCTCATTTTCTTTTTAGGTTTCCCTCAGCAGTCCAATACTGCAAAAATTGCACTCATGTATTTTTTATTAAATATAAACTGGGACAGTTTCTCTCACTTTACAGTTCTCATTTTTTTGATACTGTGGTTGCATAGTGTTATTGCAGTTGCCGTTGAGTTTGGGGGTTCTCCTTGTGTTGTTATTGTATTTTTTGTTTGTTTGTTTGGTTTTTATGGGGTGTTGTTTGTGTTTTTGTTTTTTTTCCTCTGGGGAGATCTCTAGACACAGAAATGCAGGAAAAAAATACAGTATGCCAACCATTACTCCTTTAAATAAAAAGATGAATTAAAATGTAGGTAAATAAAATATATACGTATAGAATTAAGACTATATTTAATATGCATACACAGAAAATTTTTTAATAGGTAAATGTGTGTCGCGGTCCTTAAATTCAACGTGTATGCTGGAGATTAATAGACATTGGACATTATGAAGCAAAGTTGAGTCCAACTCCTAAAGAATAAAGGAAATACTGAGTAGTTTTCTGCTTAGTGACAGGAGCTGAGTTCCCATGCTAATATGTATGTATCTGAAATTAAACCTGTGTAGTCAGCTTTAGTTTTGGCATTTTTTTAAACTTTTTGAATACTTTACTTGGAAACTACCTGGTCAGCCTTCTAAAGGAGTTTACTTGGGATGTGACTTCCTATTTAAAAGCCAGCTGAAAAGTAACTGTAGCATGTGGAGTTATCCCTCAGTTTGGGTTAGAACAGACATTTGCCCTTGAAACATGTAACTGGTGGCTGTAACAAACCCTTATCTGCCCTTTCGTTCAAGATTAATATTCTCTTCTTTTGGTTGTCTTGCTACTCTTCATTTGCATGTATGCAGTCCAAATCTGGCCCTCTTCTTTCTCTGGGTCTTCTCAGAACATTTTGAATCCCAGCTGTTGTTCCATGCTTTCAGCTCATTTCTGTGACAATTTTGAATTTCTTTCAACTTCTAAATGATCCAGCCATCCCAGTACCCACTCTGGCCAGCTTGTTCTTTTTATCACCTGCTGCCCCATTGCCTCATTCAGAATTCTGCAGTGCATTTGTCCTGGTGTGAATTATTCCATGTGGACTGCTTCCTTCATCTCTCTCCTGATGACAGTAGAGATGAAGGAAGCAGTCTACATGGAATAATTCTAAATAAACTGATGTCTCCCAGACATCATTAAAGGTAATACCTGTAGTGCAAGCAAGAGCCCCACAGCTCTCATTCTGTTGCAGAAAACTGGTTGTCAGAAGGAGCAATTGCAGGAAATAACAATTGGTCTCTACATCAGGGGAGGGAAAGTGGCCTGTGTAACATGCCTTTGGTGAACTGGGCTGCCAGGCTCAACAAGTCTTATCCTAGCAGATGTGGAGTATATATAGCTGTATATAAATATTAGTATTAGTAACATCTGTATGGCTCTACCTACAGACATCTCTGATATCCAATGAATTCTCTGCCAAATGGCAAGTTACAAGTCAAATCTCAAAGCCTAATGAATGTAGATCTTTCACATTCAAAAAATTTTCTTATAATGTCTTCATACAATAGCATGACCGTGTACCTTCCTCTGATTCCCTGAGAAATAACTGGCTTAACTTGTTTCAGTATTAACTTGTATTCAGATTCAGATAAATTCATGGAAATGGTACCTGTAGGTGATGTGGGAATTGGCTCAGACTGCTGAGGTTACTGTTCAAGCAGGTGGTGTAAGCCATGCTTCTGTGTGCTCCTTCATGCTTTGAATATGGGGATGCTTCCCTTTAACAATCTCAGATTTTGTTCCAGAGATTGATAACTGTTACACTGTGAAGGAGGAAGATAAAGTGGTTGAAAAATCTTGATATATTCTTCTCTGTATATATATGTAAAAGCAGACTGTAATTTAAAGGAATTTATTTACATGGTAAGGAAAGGTTTCAAAATACTGACTTATAATTTAAGTGTATATAAGCTAAACATGAATATTCCATTTATTTGACAAAAACATAGTAGGTAAATCAATACAGAGCTCAAACAGCTTTTAAAATGTAAATGTGTTTTAGAGTATCTGTAAAGTGCATACATACATGTAATTATTTATTTGGAATAAAATTGCCTGAATTTTGATAAATCAAAGCCTTAAAATTGTGTAACACCAGGTGTAATTTTTGAAAATAATTTCTAATATTAACTGTGCAAAGAAAATGGGTAGTGGTAATTTCTTGATTGCCCCAGAAGTCCAGACTTGTTGGTCTGTCAAAATAACGTGTATGGTGTGACAGTGTAGATAATCGGCACACAGTGGAGGAGTATGTCCAGCATCGTGTTTAGCACTCTGGAAGTCTGCAGTCCAGATGACCAGAGAATGATGTTGACAGTAGATGACACTTGGGTTTTTTCTTTGCACAGGTGGTAAGAAAAGAGTTTGTACTCTTCATCTTTGATGTCTGGCAAGGCTCTCTAGGTGTGTGGTGGCAGAGTTGTTACTTCCTTTTCACAACTGCTTCTCTTAATATAAGAAGTCTATAAGAGTGTGATGTAATTTGGAAATTGTGTTTTGAAGTGAATCTGGCTTAAGTGTAGCCAGTTCTTGCTGAAACAGTATGAAAGAGCTAAGATTGACACAGGAAAATTACTTTCCTTCTCTCCATCTAGACTTGAAATAAACAGTAGTCATGGTTATAGCACTTGTGCCCAGAAGTTAAAATGCTCTGATTCTATTTTTTGAGAGTCCTGGCCTCTGTTTCCAAGGGTTTATAGTTCCAGCTGTAGATAGGGACCAGGATTTGAGAAAGAATCTCTAAAATGTTTTGATACTGAATTGAAGATCCTTGCCTAGAAGTACGATTCATGAAAACCCACTAGAAGCAAACAGAACCCATTAAAAAATATCCATCTCTGAAGTAGATGTCATAACAGTGCAAGTCCCGGAACATTCACCTAGGAGCTGACTACTGACTTGGTTTGGTTTTGTCTGGTCACAGGTGACTCATTCTCCTGCAAGTTAACAAGAAACTAGGACGAGCACCAGTGGTTACTCTCTTGCATGTCTTGCCTCTGATAGTGGCTAATATTTAATGCTAGAGAAGAGTTAAAAAAAAAATTAATAAAAATAAAAAAGGAAAGATGTTAAGACCTTCTGCAGTTCTTCACAGCTGGCTTTCCTCTTTACTAGCCAGGACAATTTTGTGTCATCATCAGCCTTGGTTCACCATCCCTTACCTTCATTTACTGATCATCTCTGATATATTGGAACCAAGTGTAGGTCAATCAAAGTTTCCAGTGATAACCTTGATTTTCATTGTGAAAACTGGCCACTTACTCTGACTTTTTATATCTGCTTTCTGATTGTTTAAACTTACTTCATTCATTTTTATTGTGAAGGTCATTCCTTTTATCCGGATTTTTAGGTTAAGGACATTTTTGAGTGTTGTTTGGAAGCCTAAGCAGTCTATATAAATTGGAATTATTTCTGATCTAAATGCTTACTAACTCTTAAAAAAGAAACCTCAGATTTCTGATGTTGTTTCTTGTTTCTTTCTACAGAGGCTGTTTTTACAATTTTTCCAAGCTTATTTGCTTGCCCACTGATTTTTTTCTTGGGAGTAGTTTATACTAATTTGCTCAATTCAGATGTCAAGTTTTTGGTTTTCAGTTTTTCTAGATCTCATTTGGAGCACAAATTAGAATTTCTTTAAGCCATATTAATATTGGAAGAGTGTAGAGGAGATCAGGATGGCTCAGAAAATTTGCCTAGGTAATACTTCTTGAATTTCCAACACATCTAAACAAACGCAAAGGTAGACTATCCTTTGTGAAGTACCAAAAGTTAGAAAGGGTAGCTGAGAAAGCAGAGAGTATTTGCTTTGAAGGAGAGCTGTTACCTTTTACACTGCTTAACTCATTTGTCTTTTAGCAGGAAAAGTCTTTATAAAGCCACAGCCACTTGGGAGAAAATCCTCAAAACATCAAACTTTTATATCTGTAGTAATTAAAATCCTTTTAAAGTCAGAGTTGTCTGAAGACGAGGAAGTGAATGTACACATGGGCTGCTGTGGAAAGGTCAGAAGTTATCGGAAAGGAGCGGTGATGATCAGCATCAGACATTTATGGAATTTCTTGTGAAAGCATGTAAGAAGTTTTCACCTAATCTCAAAATTACACAGTTGTTCAGCATGCTGAAATATATCTTTGGTAAATCTTCTTTTTCTCAGAACTTTTCCTTTTTTTCCTTTTCATATGCAAAGTTTTTAGCAAAAGGTAGGGAATGTTAATCAGTTGTGAACCCCACTTTTGTTCTCATATGTATGATGTTTATTGTATGAAGGATAATCTTTTTCTTTACAATTGCTTCTTACAGATTTCATGAAGTGGACACCTTCGCACTGGAAGATAATGTAGCACAGTGGCTTTTAATGTTGCAGAAAATTGTTCTACTAAGTCTCTTTATGTTTGTGGGCTTGAATGAACCTTGGGGGTTTGTTTTAGAGGCAATTCCTGAAATATTGAAAGAACAGTAGATTTGTATTTACACAAAGTGAGTAAAAGGAGATTGAAATATAAAATCAGGGCTAGAAATGAAGTTACAGAATGGCCAAGACTGGAGAAGAACTGAGGGAGAAAAAAGCAGTTGGAGAAAATATATTTTGTTTCTTAGTTCCTAAAAAGGTGAATCCAGGTGAAATTGCCTAGATAAGGTGGCTTACTTATATAACTTTTTTTTCACATAGCAAACTGCTGCTCTGCTGTTCACAATATATAAATATTCATCACAATAGGTATCCTAAATGTATAAAAATCTGTTTGGGTCTTTTTCCCCAAGTAAAATGTGCTTTAACCGTGAGACTTTGTCAAACCTGCATGGCCTTTTTGTATTTCTGACATCAGCTGATACTCTGCTGGTCAACATCCTTTTGAAATTATGTGTTTCAACTGCTGCTGCGTAGTGCTGAGCACAACAATTTTGTGTGTTAACGGATGTGGATGTTGTGGCCATTTATTCAGAGGGTTGTAAGTGATGTCAGTATGTAGGATAGTTTCTCCTATGACTAGTGTGATGCTGCACGGATACTGGGAGACAAGACAAAAGAGGGAAATCAAAGTAAGCAATTAGTTTCATAATGTTATTTTTCTTAATAGTTTTCGTCCAATATATTGCTTTTCCTGATGCTCACCAACAATCAGGAGGCTGATAAGATAAATCAGTAGTGTAGTTCTGGTCTAACACAAAAGCTGCAAAACTTTGAAAATTCACCTTTCTAAAAACCGTGGGGAATTCACCCCTGGACAAGAGCACCGAGGAACTGATTATTTGAAATTGTGGAGGAAGCTTTGAATTTCTTCCTCAAGGAGTTTGTCTTCCAGTGCTGTCAGTGGTTTGTCCATCAACTGTGAACATGAAGGAAGGATTGTGTTGCCGTGGAAGGAGTGTCAGGCATGTGCTTTTCAGTAGTACTGTAAGCATGGCTGAAGATTGAATACTCAGGGTAACAGATTGGTGCAGGGTTTATTAATTTATTTATTTATTTCCTCAGAAACTTGCTACAGCTTTTTTCGAGGTTGTGAAAGTCATTAGAAAAAGGGTTATTTTTCCATGGTCATAAAAAGGCTGCCTTGATTATTTTGGAAGGTCAGAATACTTATTTGGGGCAAAGAATGCCTCAGTTTTATGTAATGGAAATTTGATGTTTTGGCCCTGAGGCACTGTTTATGTTAATGTTGATGCAATTTCAGTCGCAGTTCTGTGAGGTCTGAGGTTTTTTTTACAACACTGACTTAAGAAGCATTTTGCTCAGCACTTAATTAAAAGGGAAGACTTCCACAAGACCTCAACAGCCTGTGAATGTGGAAGACTGAACATGAGTTAAAGATGTGTCATATAAAAGCTAGAAGCTTCAGAGAGGAGCTCTATGATATGAGACATGCATCCAGTGTTTTGTAGACATCTGTGGAAGAAGTACTGGAACCCTGAATTAAAAGTTGGGAGGAAGATTTGAGAATATTCTGTATAATTTTTTTGTAGGGATGTATCTGTGCAATTCTTTTCTGGTCAGGAATTAGGATGTACATTTTGAGATATGAGAAAAATGAAGATATAATAAAGGACTGAAAAAAATACAAGACATGCTTGATTAAATTCTTTCTGTATAAAGACAGTTCTATAACCTAGCTCTCATTTCAGTATTTATAATGCAATTTTAAATATACATCTATGTATTTATAAATATCACACTGAATTTTATTTTGTCAATTACATAAGCGTTACTCCATACCAGTTTTCCCTCTTGCTCTCAGTAACATTCAGAATGAATGAATTACTGTAGGTAAAATAAAGAAAAAATGTAACCTCCTCCTCAAGATCATATGCCAAAAATATATCACAATAAGTTCTTAGTGTAGCTGTACAAGGAAGAATTCGCAAGTTCAAACACATATTAGCAGCCTTTCTCAGTAGGAGATCTAGCCTTAGTTTCAGGGAAACTGTTCCTTTAAATATCTCTTTAATTTGTGGTATTATCTGACAAGTTAATGACCAATTTTTTCATTTTTTTATTAATATTTCAACTGTAATGTCTAAAATTAAAATGCCTTGTAAAAATCAATAGCCACACTCCAGTTCTTCTTCATCTTATCTCTGGAATGTATGTTAATACTCAGTTATGTGGGTTATCACTAAGCCTTCATGGAGAGGATAGAGTAATACCTTGTGCAAAATTTAGTTGTCTTCATCATCCTGGAAAGCAAGGTATTGTTTCCTTTGGGGGTTTATTAAAGATGCTCATGTGTAAAAAATTCAGTGTTTAAACTGCAACTTCCCATGAGAAGAACTGAAGCTTAAAATGCCAATTACAATGGAAAGGTGGTGAAACAGACAATATAAATGATAGTTTATTAGATTAGAAAATTGTCTCAGCTCATAGTTTTAGCTAAATATTTACAAAAAATCTGGCATTCACAGACGAGCTCCTAAGACAAAGATTTCACTGTTTACATGAAAAGCAATAGTAAGGAGGAAAATAACATTTTGTGTAGCTACCAGATAATTCTCTCTGCCTCCAAAAGAAGAAAATATAAGAAAGAATGGAAAGGAAATTACTCCTTCCTTGTAACTCCTGATAGTGATAAATTAAATATCCATTTGTATCTTAAAAGATATCTTGAAAATGTCAAAAGAAGAGTATTTCAAGGTGTTTATAGCAAATCCAGGCAAACAGCATTTTGAGTGCATTTTGGCCTCCTGCACTGTTTTTCATGATTTACAACAAAAAATGCGAGTATAGGATATAGGATTTGTTTGAATGGGGACACATAGGAAAGCTGGAGAGTCAAATAATACAGAGCCTGTACAGTAGAGTTAGTATGCATGTGCCAAACTGGAATTATTTTGTATTTCACTATGAATTTTTCTTTATCTTGTTAATTGAATTTTGGATGCACATCTTGAATCACAGAATTGTTTGGGTTGGAAGCGACCTCTGGAGATCATCCAGTCTAACCGCCCCCCAGCTAAGGCAGAGTCACCTAGAGCAGGTTGCACAGGAACGTGCCCACGTAGGTTGTGAATATCTCTAGAGAGGGAGATTTTACCACCTCCATGGGCATACTGTTGTAGTGCTCTGCCACCCTCAGTGGCAACAAGTTCTTTCTTGTATTGAGGTGGAATTTCTTGTGTTTTGGTCTATGACCGTTGCTCCTCATCCTGTTGCAGGGCAGCACTGAAAAGAGTCTGACACCATCCTCTTGACACCCATCTTTGAGATATTTTTATGCATTAATGAGATCCTTCTCAGGCTTTTCTTCTCCAGACTGAACAGGCCCAGCTCTCGCAGTCTCTCCTCAAAAGAGATGCTGCAGACCCCATATTGTCCTTGTGGCCTCCGCTGGACCCTCTCCAATAGCTCCTTGTCTTGAACTCTGGAGCCTAGAACTGAACACAGCATTCCAGATGTGGCCTCACAATGGCTGAGTAGAGGGGCAGGATCATCTCCCTCGACCTGCTGGCCACCTGATGCACCCAAGGATGTTTATTTGATTGACTTCAAAGTACAAGTAGTTTAGTCTTCATCACTACCTGTCCACTAGTAGGTTGAATTTCACTGATGATGCAAGGAATGAAAGTAAGACTTGAAAGCAAACTGAAGTAAAACATGAATAGTTTTCTTTCTGCTTTAAATAAAATGTAATGACAATTGTACATGAAATGGTCTTTGCCCAGCATGACACTTAAAGGACTGTGTTTTTGGCTGTGTTTCTTAGTCTCTTAAGCTCACAAAAGTAGCCCAGACAGTTAACTGACCTCAGATGGACCTTTAAGTCTCTGACTTGTCAGACAAGAAGGGCAGCACTCTTAATTGGCATTCAGATCACAGGCAGGCACTGGGCTCAGTGCATAGCCAAGTACTGCTTTAGGATTTAGACAAAGCCACTCTGGCAAAACATCCCAGTTGTCAGGGTAGCTGGCTGTTTCCTAAAGAACTGTTACATAATGGAGAGACTGAGAAAAGCTTTAGGATGCAAATTTTTTTTAAAGTAAAAATTAAAAAAAAAAGGGAAAAAAGAAAGTGGTGGTAATTTGTGAAAAGAAACATCCCCCCCTCTCCTCAGATGATCTCATTCATTGTTTCTTCCTTCTGTTTAACTTCTCAGGGTCATAAATGTAGTTTTCTGTTTAAAACCGTAGTGATGTCACTCCAAAGGTACTTTGTGGAAGTGGGGAAAGGAATTATCTGAAAGTATTTGGGAATCAACACTTAGAGATTTATTAGCCTTACTAGAGGTTAGCTATTTGCATTTCTTTTTCTTTGTGCTTAGTGTAATGTAAACTGGGAATTCAGCTATAGAGTGAATGTTTACATTTGAGACATCCCGTGGAACAGAAGCGAACGTTGTGTTTATTGCTACAGCTGCCTTCTCGAGTGAAATTGTGATCTAAAGTCTCGCTGGTCCCAGGCCAGATTTCCAACCTGCCTCCTGTGCTGATCCCCTACACAGTGCCAGGGTTTGACACTGGCACTGTTTCTCTCTGCAGCCTCCAGCATGACATCAGCCCCAAGCGTTGCTCCCAAAGCCACTCACAGCCCCTGCCCGTGCTAGGAACGGGAGAGAAGAGGAGGAACTGCTTTGCACTGCCTTGGGGCTGTGACAGTGGGCACCACTAAAGGAGTTGCTGTGCTGTGGTTAGAGTGGTACAGGGGACTCTGATCTCCATAACAATATGCTTACTATGCCATGGGTGTTTTGGTGTCAGCAAATTTTGTGTAGTCCACCTTAGCTGTAAGTGTATTACAGTGTTTTATTTATTACATGGCCCTGCTTAACAAACTTCTTTTGAAAGTGTATTTATTTAAAATATTTCTACAAGTAGTGCTTTCTTTGTTAAACATCAAAGCAGTTGATTGGAGTATTATTGTCACCCAGTCTGCTGAAGGATTTCACAGAGTATGTATGTTTTCTGTAAGCTTATGATCTTGTATGTTTTGGGGATTATCTTTTTCCAGGAAATTAGGAGGAATGTCAAATATGGAGGCAGCCAGAAAACACAGCTTACAGCACATGTTCTTGTAGGGAGAGTGCATTCTTTTCTAGAAGCTTGGTCTGTGAGGAAGGATGCTGTTAGGTGTTTGAGGGGTCTTTAGAGAAACACTTGAATGTCACTAACTTAATTTCTTACCAGGACACTAAATTACATTTTCTAGCTGGTCTGTAAACAACACTTCCCCATTGCAGCAAATAATGAAAAGGAGTGAAAGACAATGAAAGATCAGTTTGGGAAGTCTGAATCATCAGTAATACAGTTAATAATGTCAATAACCATGCACAAAACATTTGGCAGTAGCCATTATCCAAATCTCCTGTGGCTATGAGGCCATGCCAAAGTATCCTGCCACTATTCCTGTTCCTCTAGTTGTGTTTCATGTGGTTTGTTGGTGCCCTGCCTCATTGACAGGGTAGTTCACTGGCCCCGGTTGCCAGGGCTGTATGAGCAGTTACAGCTTTAGTGGTCACCCTTTTGCAGGCTTTGGTGCTCTGGAGTGTTTGATTTGAATACTGTATTGCCCACGCCAGGTTGTTTCTGGCAGACTTTTTAGTTGCTCCTTTGTTCACTGCTAGTTATTTCTAAACCTGGGGGTGTCTGACTGCTCCCATTAGCGAGGTCTCTTAGCTTGCTCTGTCACCCAGTCTGTGAGCTGCAGCTCCTCTGTTGCTTTGCATCTCCTATCATAGCAGCCCTAAATATTTGATTTTTGCAATAGGCAGTCATGTACACAGCTGGTATGGAGCCCTTGCCACAAAAGGCAGACTTTCTGAAAAGAGGCTTTCTTTTTCTTACCAACAATTAAATTCTTACCTCATTAGAACTTTTGGGTAAAGTTTATCCAGCGAAGCTTACAGGCTACAACTGGGCTACTTCATCTGGAGAATGTTGAACGCTGTTAGATTCCTCATGCTTTCTTCATCATACTGATAAATACCATAATTTCTCTGGCACTGTAAGTTAGTTCTCTTTTTCTGGCAGACATCAAAATAATATGAGAAGTAGATGCAAGGGCTGTGTAGATGTGATATGTTGGCTCGTGCTAGTCACCTTTTCATTCCGATGGATGATAGCTAACAAATTACTCAGAATCCTGAAAGGAAGGGCTGATTGTCCCTGTCAGATTTCATCCTGCTTGCCTACCTGAGCTTTTACAGCTGGTCTTCCTTGAAGTTTGTCAGTCTTCCTGAGGAAATCCAGCAGTCAGATCTGACCTTCTCAGATCGAATGCATCTGTAACCACTATATACTGTTCAGGAAGAATGTAATCTTGAAACAGTATTCTGGTATGAGGCTTTTTAGTAATGTTAGCTGAGAACTTTAGTTTGATGCAAAAATATCTGCCCTTTTCATCTGCCCAACTCTTTCCGAGAAGATATCACCTTTCATCAGTATACATGAAAAAATGAAAAGTCTGGATGCAGCATTCATGGAAAACGTTTTTCTAAAGAAAATAATGTAATGAAACAATAAACCAGAGATAATTGTAGTGCTATAAGGCTCAGAATGATCTCCTGTTAAAATTACTTTTCTTTGGAACCCATGGCTGACTGTTATTTTTATTTTTCTCTTTGACTGATGCACTTAAATGTAGCAATTTCAAAGCATTTGTTTAGAATGCTACCATATTGGTCTCATATACATGCTTCAATTTATGTCCTGTATTAAAGTAAATATAAACATAAGCACAGATTTTTCAGGGTGCTGATAGTTTGTAATGCTTTAATACTTTTAACAAATAATGTAAATTTCTTCGCAAATGCTGATAGTGGCTTTTGTTATATACTCTTCTTTAACTCTGTCTTATAACTTTTACTTGAAACACAGGAAACGACATACTTGTGTATGTAAGTGGGAAACCAGGCTAACCTCCTCCTTATGTTGGAATTCAATACACTATTTCTCCTAATTAGTTGCCTTTGAGTCACACAAAGAGTCTTGAATAAACAAACAGAAAGCGGATGTGTCTGCATGCAACTTTGTGTGGTGATATGAATGAGTAGTGAACACCCTTATAGTTGTCTTTTCTATTTAGGATATAGCTGAGTTACTTGACAATTAAATAACGGAACCATATTTGTGTATCTGCTTAGATCTGTTGAAGCATTTCACAGCTGTTTGTTCCCCCTCTTCATGTGGTGACAGTAGAAGTTACCATTCCCATCAGAAATTCTGTAACAAATGACTAGCTCTTAGCATGTTTTACTACAAAATCAGAAGATTTAGCTTAAACTATTACATGTCAATTCATGTGATTCATGGAGAGATTTTGATACATTGAGATTAGTAAATTTATGTCTGTCTCTCCCTAGAATGGCAAAGAAGGGCCTGTTAATTGCCACCTTTGCATGTGCATTTCAGCTACGACTTCTGGTGTGACAGCAGTGTACATCTAAGCAAGCAGTGTTGGTTCAGGGAACTAAACTGACATAAAAGAGATACCCTTTCCAAATAGATGCATAACTGCTTTGACTTCAATGCAGGTTGGATGAGTAGTGATGTTGATGATATGCAGTGTTTGCATTTTTTCAGTAGCTGAGTGCTACTGTATTGTGAAATTTGATTTTTGATTATTACACAGTGAGAGCTAGGAACACAAATCACAAAGATGACCCATACAAGATGTTAGAGCTGTCAGTGTATATGAGAAGTTTAAAGTAACTGAATCTTGTGTTTCTTCATATTTGAATATACAACCTGTAGATATAGTCATCCTTTTTTTGTTTTTATAACTTACCAGATTTTTCTGTTTGTGAAGAAAGAAGCAGCAGAGAAAACAAATTGTTTGTGTCATTGTGGGGATTGCTTGCACAATGGAAATTGTTGGGTTCTCTAAATACATCTTTGCCATAAGAGCTAATAGAGTAAATGAGAGTAGCTATTGGTTTGTTATCCTCTGGGCTTCACAAAGGATGATGTCTCTGGAAAAAGCCCAAAAATTAGCTTTTCCTGGAATTTTCTAGACAATGCTTTCTGCATTTTTTTTAATTTTTATTTTTTACCTTAAATAAAAAATTAAATTTTTAATTTATTTTGTAATATTAGTACTCTTTATTATTTGGTCATTCATTTGGCCTCTTAGGAAATAATTTCTATGAATACAGTGTGTATTGCTTGGCTGGCCCAACACAACTGAAGAATTTTTATAATTTCCTGCTGAGCAGAAGCTGGTGGGAAGAAAGTAGTGGCAGTTAAAAATGTATAGAGCACTCTTAATCACCCAGCTTGGATGTCCAAAAAGCCAGAAGTCTTCTGTTACAGATGGAAAAAGCATTGTAAGTACGTCAGGTACATTTCAATGTTGGTGGAGGATGTCAAATAAAGTGGTCAACTGTAGACTGTCTCCCGGTCTTGGAAAGGTGCTGTGTTGTAGATTTTCTTATGCTGATCATATATTTTCCTGCTTATTTCACCAAAGGTAAAGGAGATTCTGCTGCCTGTCCTTTTAGTACTGTGTATTTATCACCTGTAGCCCTTCCTCCCAGTAATGTTCTCTACTCCCTGAGAAGTCCTAGTCTTAGGTTGTTGAGCTTTTAATTTGCAGGCAGAAAAATTATCTCTCAGCAAGTGCTGAATATGAAATTACTCAGTTCAGTGGTTAAAATCTGGCAACCTATAAGTTAGGAGAGTTGGATTGTAGCTATCTGTAGGTGGCATTGCCAGGCTTATGGAATTAGCCCATCACAGTTTGACTTTGGAGAAGGCCACTAGACTTGTTTGTCTTGAGCTCACCTGTAGAAATGCATCACTGTGGTGAAGCATTTGGAACTGCTGAAAACTAAGCTGTGTAGGTGCCATGAAAGGCTGAGATGGACTAGAAAAATGCTCGAACACATAATATTAATAAAACTAAAAAAGAGGCAGAGGTGCTTTGTAAGTATTTTGTATTCATTAAACAGAAGGAAGTATGTACACTCTGACCAAGTAATTTTTAAAAACACTTGGAACATATTAGAATGAATAGCTGCCTGCAAGCAAGAATTTTCACCACCCATTGTCTGATAGGACTTGAAGTAAAATCCTTGTTATTAAAAAAGTTATTAAAAATAAAATCTTGTATGTTCCTAGGGAAATTTTTGTAAAAAAGGGAAATCCTGAACATTGAAATTTACTATTTTTATGGTGCTGTTTTGGCAATTATCCTTGTTTTCCTATTCATGATGAGTGTTAGATGAGTGACCTGACAATTATTGGCCTGTTAAGTTGTTTAATGCCAACATCATCTTTTAAGTGGTGGCACTTTAATGATAAATAAGAACTTAGCATAGGACTTGCTGAACTGAGAGGATAGCAAACTTTAAGCAGGAGGCTAGAACCTTAGCTTCACTTTGGTTTACAGATTGCAACCAACAAAATACTGAACAGGTATAGGAAAAAGCCCCACCAAAGAGTAGGAAAACAGCTAATTATAGTAATTGCAGCTGGTTTCAAAGTACTTCTAACAGTTTGTGCATAATGCTTACTTGAAAGCATCAAATGGGCGCTAGTTGTGAAATAGAACACCTGTTTGTTGTTGAGCATGTGTTTATGCAGATGATTTTTGTTGTCAAAGCACCTTGATGTAGAGTAGTCCTGTTTACATTTACATTCTCCCCAAAGGATTAACAGTGTTCTCTCAATAAATTTACAGTCTATTCTCCTCTCAAAGGCTGCTGTTTGGAGGGTGGTGTGAACAAGGCAACAAGTGCTTGCTAATCACTTGAATATACATAATTAGCGACAGTCTGGTGCACTGGAGTCTTTGTACAGCCACAGCAATACTGATTGGCAGCAGCAGATAACAATAGTCGTGGCAAGGTGGTGTTTGTTGAATATTTGAAGGTGTTTTTCTTTTATATTTGCAGTAGGCATTTGGAGTTAATTACACCATTATTCTGGAACACACTTACTATGTTATTTTAATGTCAGAGTTAAAGATCAGTCATGTGGCCTGTTGTACACAAAGGAATAGACCTTTAGTAAATCCTTCTTTTGAGTCTAAGATGGATTCTTTTTTTGTTCCTTCATAATTTTAAGAGGCTAAGATGAATTCAATTTTTTTTTCTTCCAAGTTTTATATAACCCAAAGTCAAATTGGAAAGTATGTCTAAAAATTTGAGAGATTAATGTATTTGATGGTACTCTTGTATTCAGCTGTGATTATTTTTACAACTGGCTCTCTGGCAGGTTCAGTACTTCGGAAAACAAACACGAAATCATTGCTGATAAAATTTATGGGTGACATAGACAGTAATTAATAAATAACACTGGGAAAATTATTTGTTTGTTATGTTCAAACAAAATGTGTTTTAATATGGCTAAATGCTTAACATCAATTTAACTAGAGGGAGAATACTACAATAAGTAGACTATGAACATCTAGAAAATCAGATGAGTCACTGTGTATTTGGCAAGGTTCATTTGTATGAAAGTCATTAAATTTCCTCTTATTGACAGGGTAGCAGTCTTTGTGCATAGGTTAGAGGCTTTGAATATTGTATCTTGGATTTATTCAGGCTTCTGATACTCTGAATTATGTTTGCATAAGGAAAAAAGGATTAATGCATTAGATGAAACAACTGTGAGGTTTGTTTCTAAGAGCAAAACTGTTAAAAGACTGTGCTGAGTGATTATTAAAGGTTCCATATCAAAATAGAAGTAAATACAGAGCAGAATTTGTTAGGCTCTTTCCTGACTTCTGCCTAAGTAGTACTTTCATTGATGTGGTGAGTAATGGCGAAGAAAATGGTTTTAATATTTTGAGGTGTCTCCAAAATGAAAAGGACTCCAGGTGTGCTGGAGGATGGGGTTAGAACTCTGAATGGTATTGCTAATGTGGAGATGTGGTTTGTGTGAGGAGCTGGAAGCTGTTCAGGGGTAGCAACTTTGACATGCACTCTAGAATGATCTACTTTAGAAAGAAGTTAATGAAAATGAGTGGCTAGATAAGAAGCTCTTCAGAAAAAAAGTCAAATAGGTACCATGGATGACAAATTGGGCATTAATTATATCTTCTGAAGAAGGCGAACACATGAGTGTATGATCAGGGATAGAACCTGTAAGATGCATCTTTCTGCTCCATTGGGCACTGAAGGTCTTAGCTGGAGAAATGCATCCATTTCTGGGTGCTGCAGTCATTATAAAGACTACAGAGATCAGCAGTGAGAGAGATCAATGGTTTAGGGACCTATGAGTATAGGCTGAATGAATTGCAATTACTGAGGCTAAATAAGAAAAGGGAAGTGATAATATGATGTGTTCTTCATGTGCAGACTGAGAAAAGAAATTGTAGTTTAAAATTGTTGCAATGCAGTTCAAATTACAAACCAGGAAATCTTTTTTGAAGTAAGCATACCATGAGAAAAAAAGCCAAGTGAGTCATACCAATGGCCCATCTAGCTCAGCATTCTGTGTCCTGTGATGGCAGAGGATGTTCTGTTTAGAGAGTGCTAGCAAGTTTGGCCCTTTCCTTGATTCTCATTTCCCTTGCACTCTCCTAGTGTTCAGAACTGTTGCATTAGTAATGTTAGATGGCATCTCTACGGACGTGTTTCACCAAGGGCCTTAACTATTGCAATGTGGTGTCTGGTGAACAGCAGTTCTGCACTTACCTACTACTGCCTTCACGATTTTGTAAACTTCAACCTTCTCCTCTCCAAACTAAAGAGCTCCTGTCTTTTCATCCTGTCTTAGGAAAGGTGGCTGTTCCAACTCCTGGATCATTTTGGTTTCCTTTCTCTGTGATTTCTCATAATTCCACTACAGTCTTCTTGAGACTTGGAGACTAGACTGTGCAAGGTAATGAAGATGTGGGCACAGCAAAAACGACATCCTTTCTCTTGTCTTCAGTATCCTTTCTGACATGCCCCCAACATTTTGTCAAGGTTTTATGGCTGTTGTTTACATTCACTCACTATTTCATGCAGCTGTCAGTGATGAATCCAGGAATCAACTAAAGTATAATTTATGATTCTAAAGTAAAGTTTGTTAGGCATAGTTTGCATTATTTTTTCCTAGATACATTACTATTGAAGTACAAAACGCTCGCGATGAGAGACTTCTCCAGGGTCAAGCTGTTCAGGTATAAGCAATTTATTATAAGGGTAAAGAGAGGGAGAGACCCGTGTCCGCCACCAGCCTCGGCATCCACGTGGTCGGGGGGTGGGGAGAGATTGCGGGGAGAGCAGGAGAGGTGAGGTTAGAGATGGGGAGGGAGGGGTCAAGAGAGCTAGATTCTTGTTACAATCCATTATATGCTTTCCTATAGTGAATATTCTAATTCCCAGTAACCAATCACTACGAGATACACTCACTAAAGAATTTACATACAGCCTATAAGAATTACTACATTAACATACAGAGTTGCATTTCAAATGCTAAAAGCTTTACAAATTCTTCTCTTGCTTCTTGACCTTTGGATTTTCTATCAGCAGAAGGACATTGTTTCATCACAGGGATTCTCCTTTAGCCAGCTAGGCTGCTGTTCTTTGGTCATATAGTAACTAGTACTCAGCATCTTATGACTCAAAGCAAGGTTTCGTTTCTATTTCAATTCTAGGCTTCATACCTTCAGACTCTTTTGTCAAACAATCACATCCATAAGGTTTCCCTGTTTCATCTTCCCCAACATATTACCTCACATTTATGTAGCCAATGTTCAGTTTTCTGCCCACTCAGTTTTGTGAGATCAGATCCTTCTGTTCTCCTATGTCATGGATGTGGCATTTGACTATTGCCTATAGTGTATATATATATGTATATATATATACACACACTATATATATCTGTAATATATAGTAGTATCATCTGTAAGCTGTAAGATGTGTCAGATCGCACCTCTGCCCAGTACATTGAGGAAGATGTCGTACGAAAATCATGGCAACCTTGATTGCTGGGGGACCTCCTGACTCTTTCTTATGCTGACATATTTTATCATCTTTCATTTTCCTCCCTATTTACTTATCTTTTCATTCTTCATGCTGATGTTTTCACTATAATCACCTTTTAACTTTTCCATTGAGATATCCAAGTGGACCTTGGCAGGTGGGAAGGGGAGAGAGCTAGGAAGGGAGAATTACTTTATTTTCTTTCATAGTTATGGCAGCCATTTTTTCTGGTCTCAGTATTTTCATTGATATTTTGCTTCTTTGTGAGGTCTTTTGAGCTGGTTCTTTGCCTTTTAAATAACTGTTCTTCTTATTTTTACTTATATTTTTCTGTTAATGATGAATACTTGCATATCAGATTTAATTGGACAGCTTTCTCTCACCCCAGTGCTAAGCCCACTCGTGAAGCTGGGAGAGGGACAATCTTGTACTTGAGAAGTAATATTATTTTAAAAACAATTTAATAATAGCTACAAGTAATGATAAAGTAGTTTTCATCCTGTTTACAGATTCAGGGGGATCTGTGGACTACTTTGGAAGAGTGTACAAAAGCTTTCTGAGAAAAAAACTAACCAAATTGTTCAGGGTGTGAGACATAGCATTTCTTTTGATATTTAGGACACTATGTTTCTGCTGGAAAATAGTAGAGTTCCATGAATTGAAAAAATTTGAAATCTATTGTGTGAAATAAAATATTTGATTTCTTAAATGCTTGTAATTCTTGATAGTTCCTAGTCAAGTAATGCAGAAAATGGTTTCCTTGAAGCTTTTCAAGATTCATAGTAAGAACACAGAAAAGTAAATTAGCATAGGGAATGGGAATTCATGGTTCTATTCCAGTTTCTCTTTTAATATTTAATATTTAAACGAGTATTTACATGCCAGAGAGAAGAAAATAGAGAAGAAAAAATGATAGTGCTTTCAGCATTGGAAAGAATGCCTCTAAAACTTGAGATTCTGAGAGCCTGTGTGGCTATTGAGGAACGTGGGATTGCCTTGCCATGAGAAAGAACCTTTGTGCGGAAATGTAAAGGAGCTCTTTAATGTAGCAGCTTAAAGAGTAATGGAGCTCTGCGACTGAAAGTTGAATTCAGTTGTATTCAGAACCAGGATGAGGATGATTAAGAGAAAGACTGAAAAATATTAAGGAGAATATTTTGATACCATCAAAATATATTTTGATACCATTTGGGAACATAAGCATTTAAAAAAAACAAATAGTTTTTTGCCAGTACCTGCATAATGGGAAAAAATTCTGTCACCTGTCTTTTTTGAAGAGCTTACACTGAACTGATATGTTCCTGTTCATCTTAAAATATATGATGCCATGAATAAAAATCATAGAATGTCCTATACAGATTTGCACATGAGATACTCAGATTAGCACTGAAATGTAAATTTGGTGAGAATTTGTCCAAAACTTGCTCGGAGTGTTATTTAAATGAAACAGTAAAAATCCAGTTGCTCTTTGCTGAAGTCCCTCCTGATATGCTGTTCGAGAAACACTGCATCAGTATTAAAAGATAAAATCATTGTAGTTTCTGGTGTGTTTCATAGTCCTTCTTAGCTGGGCACTGCTTTTGCCACCAGTTTGGCATTTTTCCTACAGAGTGTCACGGAAAGTTAGAGCTCTTATTGAATGTGGAGTGTCTGCGTAGCTCAGTTGCTGTGTTTTATTGTTTTCTCGTTATTGTTAAACCCATTAGATCCTTACATTTTTCTAAGTGAAGGTACTGATTCATGGTAATGAAGTAATTCCTTAATATTGTTTTGCCATATTAAGTACATGGAGTTCTTTAAAGTTTCTTTAGTGTGCTTTCTGTTCTTGAGTTCAGAATACAAATGTTTTCTTTGTGGTGGCACAATTAGAGATATAGGGAGCTAAGGGCATTGTGTAAGTCAACGTTAATTTTTTTCCTTAAGTGAAAGCAGGAGTTATTATTTTTGCTCTTTTACCTAAGGAACAAACTTGCATGAAAGATGAAACCAGGCAACAGGACAATCCTTTTACCGAAAGAAGGGCAACCAGAAGCTGTTGGTGTCTGCTTGGGTGCTTGCACAATCAGAAATAGGTATACATACAACCTCCCACTTGTTACTCACATAACCAAGTCCTTTAGGCAGATGTCCATCCACTGGACATCTCCATGGAGAGAGGGAAGTTTTAAAAACAGTATCTAAAGGATGATTTAATTTTCATATCTAAGTGGATCAAATGGTACATTGCTAATGAAGGGAGAGGTTCAGGTAGACCCTAATGGAACACAGACTCCTTGATGCCTTGTGACGAATTCAGAAAGAATATGATTTGTTAGGTGATGGGATCAGTTTATCTGATCTTGCAGGAAGCTCTTCTGTTTCTGCCTTGCTCCACCCCCCACCTTTTTTTTAAAAAAAACCAAACCTATTGGGCTTGTGAGCTGCACAAATGGCAAATCAGACCAGGAAGACCACTGGGCAGCAGGACTGGGAGGAGGAGGAGGAAGAGTTTCTCCTCAGCTGAATCAGCTGAGGTGTAGTCACAGGGGGCAGTAGAAGGCTTAGACAAACTTCATTAAAGAAGCCCTTTCTTTGAGTCTGAGGTGCAGGCAGAGCTCCCTTGTGTTTTTAAACTCCTTCACAGAAAAGGATTTAAATGAAGGTAAATCCTTCCTTAGCCTCAGATACTGTCAGCAGTTTAAATTTAAGGAATTATAGAGGTGTGATTAAATCACTTTATCCTGCAGGTTTTAATGATGGCGAATCAGATATATTTATAAAAGATGAGTTATTTATTACAACAAATGAACAAATAGAAGATCTTAATCAGAATTACTACACAGTATAAAAGCTAAAAAATACCAGTCAGCTGTAGTATAACTTAAATGATGTAGTGCACGATATTAAAGAAATTATGTTAAAGCAATTATATTAAAGCTAGTAAAATATTAAGTGGAGATTTTGATGTATCTCACCACACTCCAGGCATGAGTACTTCCCTCTCTTTCTTTAAATACCTGGGAAATAACTGTAGAGAGGTGTCCCAAACTCCACAGGAGAAACTCCATACACTTCAAGAAAAGGATGTGGAAGAATCAAACTTGTATGAAAGTAGGCTGGACTTTTATAACATAAAGAGTTTGACCTGCCAGTCATAGGCCTCCAGGTCAGTTTAGCAGCTTATCTGTCAAGTCTTACTTCAAAGGGACAGATGTGTGTTTGAAGCTGGTAAGCCAGGCCTGCCTTTTAGCATATTCAGCACCAAAAAATACCACTGTGGTGCCACGGCAGCTCCCCTCAGAGAGCTTGCATTGCTTTGTCTTCTGACTGGATTCCAGGCCAAGCATATCAGCTTTTTCAGGGCAAAGCATCCTGCTACAGATTTAGGGAAAAATGTCACCTGGAATACACTGAAGGGTTTTGTTGGAGCTAGGGGAGTCTGAAAAAATAGGTTTGTTTCAGAATCTTGTGGAGGGCTACGGTTTTTCTGTAGCTTGCTGATCATTGATCCCTTGACATATGCCCTTCTTCTGCCCCTTACAAAAATGATAAGTGCGTTAGAGAATAGCCAGATCTCTGGGAAATGTTTCACCCCTTAATCATGGATTGTCTGAAGAGAGGTTCCTGTCTGTAAATGAATAATCATATCACTTATGACTCACTTTCAGTCATTCCCTATCAAACTGTTATAAGACCAAACTGTTACTGAAAACTCAATATTCTTAAATATTAGGACTAAATATGCCTAATATACCTAAACAAAATAGTCGAGATACAAAATTTAACTGAATTAAACTGTAAACATCTGGAAGAAAAGCTTTTGTTAAAATAGTTTCAGCTGTGCTGCTGATGCTTGGTGCTCTTGTGTGAGCACTCAGTAAGCAGGAATGTGGAAGACTCTTAGAGGAAATGAAAAATTGTGTCGCTTCTCCCTGGTGTATTCCCTGGTGAACGTCAGCATGGAAAAATGCATCGGCATCATAACGGGCACTCATCTGCAGCACAACCCCCGAAAGACAAAGCAGTGTTTTACCTCTCGGGATTAACAAACATGTGGCAGCTTTGGTAGTGCTGTTTGGTAGTCAGGTGATAGACTGGCCATATGTCCTCATACCTCATTCTGGCATGAGCTTTTTTTTTTTTCCCCTTTTTGATATTTGAAATAAAAGCATAGATTTATTCGGTTGTCATTTGTTCCAGTTCTTGTGTCACAAACATGAAATTCTAAAAGATCTTTTAAGAAGTTCTGTCGCCAAGTTTTTCTCACTCTAAGCCTTTGTTGGAAAGGACATACAGAAAATATTATAGAATGTAGATGATTGCATCATAAGAAGCTTAGACATCTAATTAGGCTCTAAATAGGAAGATGAATGTTTAAGAGTTCTTTGGGCAGCTACAGAGCTCAAATCCCTTCCCATTTGGGAAGCTTGGTCCTTTTCACTGTGCCATGCTCCCAAATTGCATAGGGAAAAAAGAGGGAAGGACAAGTTTTTTTTCAGACAGTTAAAACTTTCATCTAGGTGATTAAGAAGCCGCATCTGTGTCCCTGGGGTTTGGACCAGTGATGTGATGATTTGACATAAAAAAAAATAATAGTGTTTTGCAGTGGAGAGAAATGGAAGATATTACTGGCTTCAAAGTATGATGAAGTTAAAATATGGACTTTAAAAATAACTGCAGGCATGGAGAAGTTGTGTTTTCTGTCTTGTAGTACTTTATCACTGGCATTTCAGTACAATGAGATAATTTGTAGTTCATTTTAAGCAAATTAGAAAATATGAGTATTACGTCAGTGTAATGAAAACATCGTTATTAAAGAGTGAAAGAAGCTTAAAGTATGGATTTCTCCTCACTTTTACATAGCTTTCTATATCCATTACAAATCAGATCCTTGTATTTCTGGAGATTTTACCTAGTTTGTTATTTTTAAAGATAATTTCAAGCATTATTCTTAAGGAACTGTTTAATCCGATAAAATAAAAGCAAAACATGCAACTACCTTCAATAAATGCTTTGATTAAAATGGACATTTCTGAACCTTCTACAGACAATACCTGCTCAGATGTGTCAGCATTTGTGACATCACCAGTACAGACTTTCACAAGGGCTTTCAAGTCTGTGTTTGTAAGTTTCCATTTAATTTTTGCTAATTAGAGAATTGTGCTGTTTATTTTCTAGAGGGAAAAAAGTCACTAAAAGCATATCAAATTTGTTTACTTAATTCAATAGAAATGCAAATAATTTTTTTTTGAAAATTACGGTTCCTTATTGGTCCCTATTATTTTGGTGTCACAAATGTTAAATATTTGGTGCCAGTTAATTATTGTATGTATAATCAGAATTTCAGAAAAGCCAGATGTAGAAGATTATCAGTGTTTTCTCATGTATGAAATTTCACTTCTGCATTGAATAAACTAATTGTAGAGTTTGCTGAGTAAGGTCATCCTATAAGTTGTGAGGCTGTTTTGGAGGCTAAGTCATTAAGCATTTTTGAGTAGTTAGATTAGGAAGAAATTGTACGCTAATAGTAGAGAAATCACAAGATGTGTGTCTGTTAGTGAAAAAAAGAGTAACAAACTTCATCCTGAGATTGATGAGATAAATTTCTATGTCTTATCCAGGTCAGTCATCTTTCAGTTCCATCTTTTGGCTGGAGTATGGGGGTCATATTTTATGTCTGTGTTTTAAAAGTTTAAAAAATTAATGAAAAGGATGCAAAAATTTTGTGCTGGTAAAATGACAGGGCTGAAAATTTTGCATTTTTGCTTCTTAGTCAAGCTTTCTTATAATTAAGAGGCTGGAAGAGCTTGAAGCAAAAGGCTTTTTAGCACCTCATTTGCCTGAATATTTATTGCAATTGTAATATAATAAAATAGTGCAAAATAAATTAATGTAAAACATATATATTAGAACTGAACTGTGTTAAGGTTCTTATGTGGGGGTTATGAGCTGTTTCATTGAATTAAAGGCAGTGAAAGCTTTTAGAAATATGTCGAATTCTGTGGTTATAAATTAGTTGGGGTTTTATTTTTTTTGCTTCTTTTACTTTAATTTTAATATATATATTTAAGAAAATACCAACCAAGTCGTTCTTCTCTTCTTAGCACTACTGTTAGGATAGGACATATTTCACAAGTAATTCAAAATTTCAATTTATATTGGGATCTCTAAGTTGCTAAGATTTTGTAATATTATTAAATTGTAATATATGTATATATATATAATTAAATTGTATTTTACAAATACATGTAGAAGTATTTCTAGCTTTTAAAATTGTGCATTTTAAGTGATTTTTCAGTTATTTGTCAGAGTACAAAGATTTGTATAGTTTACATATTTTAAATTTATAATTTCTGTGTACATGTGTCGAGTAAATGACAGAGTATATTCCGTCACATATGTCAGGATATAATTTGGTTGTATAGAATGTGCAATTGTATTAGAGAGGCTCTTGGTTCAATAGTTTGTCAGAACCATAGTGGCATCATTGCTTAGAGATGCGGTTGCTCTTAGAAACTTGAATCACTTGAACCTGATTTTCTAGCTTGGCTGGAAAACAAGAATTGCACTCACAAGGCAGAGCAGCAGTCTGATTAATTAGCAGTTATCTTGCTTAAGTTCATGCTGATGCCCCTGCTCCTTTGCATCTTTCTTGCCCCCACCTAATTACTCTCATCTTTCCTTTGTGCTGATACTAGCTGTACAATGACCTGAAATGGTTTTGATCTGGTCAAAACTTTCTCTTGGGTTGTGCTTTTCTACACCTGTCTCAGCTGTGTTGGTGCCAGTGCTGATGCAGTGGAGTGGGACAGGGAATACAGCGCATACTTCCTTCACAGCTGGTCCTCACCTTCCCAAATGGACTGCATTATTATTGTTATTGTATTTGAGGTGAGCCAAAGTGGCCAAGAACTGGGGCTTTCATTCCATCAGTACTTCCTGGCTAGTGCCAGATTTGTGCTAGAGCAAAAGATGCATAGCAATTAAAGGAAGAACTTGCCTGTTTTGAAAAGGTTTGCTCTGATTTCCTGATTATGAGATTTTTATTTTTTAAGAAAAAGTGCTCACACAAGTTTGGAAATGTGTCACAGCATTCAAGGAGAGGCTGGCTTTTCCTAAAAGTGCTGGTAGGATTGGGTGCTAAATTGGTGGAAGAGTGGCTGCATTGCCAATGGTGCAAACCACTGGTTTTGTGGTGAATTTATAGCATTCAGCTGGGACTGTGGATACAGAATGTTTGAAAATCTTTTCCTGAACTCTTCTAAAAATGTGTTCCTGTGAAATAACTGATACTGGCCATTTGTGTTAAACCCTTTTTTCGTAGTCCTTCCTTTGAAAGTGAAGCCTAATCCAGTCTTTCTCTCCTCACTCTGCTTCTCTTGCTTCTCTCTAATTCTGGTTATTTCTCTGTGTTTATGTGTGTTTTGTCTCTGAAGCTGTTCTGTTGTCATGTAATTTTTTAAGAACGTAGATCTCAAAATTGTAATTTGTTTATCTTAGAATAATACTTACAGTGTTTGTAAAATTCTATAACTTTACAAATGAGAATATTTCCCTTCTCAGTGTTGCATACATAAACATGGGTTATATTAATTGTTCTTCAGTGGTTAATTGAAAACAACAGTATGTGAGCATTTCAGTTTTTTCTGTAACTATTTATTAATTCAAGTTTTTCTTCACTGTATTTCATCTGGTGTTTCTCAGCTCACTGGCATAGAGTTGCCACTCTGAAATTCTTCACCTTCTTAATAAACTCGAATAGTTTTACTGTCAGGTAGTATATGCAGTGGTAACCCTAGATCATTGTGTACATTGACTGAAAAGGGTCCTAACAGAAAGCTGTTGAGCTTCATGGATTGAAAGTTGAACATTAGACTATGTAATCCTATTTTGATCTCCTTTTACCCAATTTCCTTTCTGTGTTCTGTTCCACCGCATTTTTTTTTTCATTCACATTATTAGTTTCTTTAAACTTATTAAAAGCTTTTCTTAAAAGATGAAATAAATTGTGTCAGTGTCCATCCATTTTATTTTCTTGATGTTCTTAAAGATAGCCCATATGATGGGCATCATTTTTCTATTTAGAAGCAGTGTTGCCTTGTTTATCTTATGTAAGTTTGTGTTATTTAATGTGTGATTAAAACCAGAGTTTTAAGCAGTTTTCTTTGATTGCCATCCAGGCAAGTGACTTGAAATTTTCAAGGGTTTTTTTAATTTTTAAAATTTCAATTTTTTTTTTCCATGGGGCTATGGGGTACAATTCTCCATTTAGAAGCCTTCAGTCGAACTGTTATCAGTGAGGGACAGCTGTTTTCTGCCTGTAGCTTTCACCTCACTTACAATTTCTTAGTAACTGTGGATGTATTCTGCCTAGTTCTGGGACTCTTTAGTAATTAACACTCAGCTCCAATTCCTCCTTTTTGATCTAGAGTGAAAGTATTTTTCTTTTACCTGAGGTAGATTCTGTTGTTGTCATCTGAGGTAAAACCCAATAGAAAGAAAACATTTGGGTTTTTTTCAAGTGTATTATACTCAGCTGCAGACTTCATTTTGTATCTGTTTAATTTTCCCCCAAATTTTCATCTCCTAATCTGTTTCAGTTTTTTTATTTCCTTTGCTTGGAAGTTTACTGCATCTTATTTTCTGAAAGCAGCACTCTAAGATTTATTAATTTTCCCATTTCACGACAGTGTTTCTTTATGTAAAGAAACCTACATTTCCCCAGCTCAATTCAGCTGGTTCCTTATCTTGTGTGACTCTATGATGATTTGGTTGTAAGTACAGATGAAAAGGGTGAAAATCTGGAAGTATGTGCTAAGGAGCAAGCAGATCCTAAGGGCTGGATGGTATATTTTCCAAATTTTACAGGTCCTTATGAATTAAGCTTTTGGTTTATTAACAAAAATATTTAAAAGGATGATCCAGGAAGAAAATGGGGGTGGAGGTGAGGGAGTGGATTTGAAGTCTTTGTCTCCCTCCCGTGCCCTGTGTTGAAGTTCAGTTTCACCTTTAATTTACTGAGTAGTTCCTGTCCCAAATATGATGGAACTGAAATGTTTTGTGGTTACTCTTAAATGGTTCTTAATTCCTCTATACTGCGTGGATGAGAAGAAAAATACTTCCTGGCCATGTGTTTTAGAGCCAACAGTATCAATAAGCGTTAGTGTCAATAAATTACTTCTCTGAACTTTATTATGTGTGATATTTAGCTAGTTTGAGATAAATAACAAAAGTCCTTGAAGTGGACACTATTTAAATTTGGGGACATGGGATTTTCTGCAATTAATTGGATTGCTATGGTAGGCCAATATATTAAGCGCAGGCAGTTTTGCTGCTAATTACACACAACTTCTCTGGAGTATCGGATATTCAGATCCATTTTATGAATATGGTAGGGAGAATAACAACTGTAAAACAAAGCACTGTGCATGTAAGTGACTGTTAGCGTGTATTTCAGAAGGGATAAATGCTCACCATATGGTACAATTACTGTGTCCAAGTTTTCAAATTAGCTTCTCTCATCCTCCTTATTACTGTCTTTAAAAAGAGAGGAAAAAAACCCAACATGATTTATCTACTCTGCAGCAGAACTCTTGACGCAAAACAGCAGCCCAGTTCTGTCCAGTTTTTTTTTTCCGAGCATAATAGAGGCTGTCGGACTTTTTTATACTAATTACTGTGTGAGCCTCAGATGAACCCCCTTCAATTCACAGGGCTTTGTTAAGGGAGGAGCTGTCAATGTGTCTGCCCGTTTGCAGCTGTGCTGTGGCTTTAGCTTGCTTAACATTATGCTGCTTTTTAGACTTGACAGAAGGGATTTTTTTTTTTATTTTTTTTTTTTTTTTATTAAGGCAAAGCAGCCTTGTAGCGAAATGGTTTAAGCAGCTGCATTGTGGGGAAGCACAAAGAAGTTATTATTGTGTCTGTTTAGGGGGGTTGGATGGAGGGGGGAGATATTCGGCTGCTGTTGATGCCGATTGTTGACTTGCCATCTGCCAGATAGGGAGAAGAAAAAAATGACAGCTCCAGCAGGGTGTTCAAGAGGTTGTTTGGAGAGACGCATAAACATGTGCAGATGTCGAACTGAATAATGGCAAGAACTTGAGACGGTTTATGATGCTGCTGTTGTGTGTGCATATACAGAATGAATGTATGTGGAGATTTGGTTAGGAGGAGAGTACATATTAATTATCATTGTCCCCCACCGCCTTCTTTACTTCTGTTAATTAGTTCAGGAGTTTAATATCTTCCCTCCCTCTGTTGTTTATTCCTAAAAAGAGCCTTTCCTTGCAGTAGGGAAGAAAACTTTGGATTTCTCCATGTGGTGAGCTTAAAAAAACCCAAAGCAAGAACTTAACAAATTTGGTACTTGTGGACGTAGAAAGTGTAATGTAGTTATTTCAGTCTCAGACATTTGGGGGACAGGTGCTTTACAACTTCTTACATAGCTTTGTCTGTCTGCTGCAAGGCTGGTACATTGCATACCCCTACTTCTGCATCCTGAGCTTTTCTTATGCAGAAAGTGCCAATTGGTGATTGTCTTGTATTATTGAGTATGCTAGGGGTTAGAATGAGATTAGCAACTAATTTTCTCTTTCGGCTTGTTCTTGTTTTCAGTTCTTTCTCTGAAGGCGAGGAGCTGGTCAGGCATAACTTACATTTTCCTGTTTGACGGTTGCACATAAAAGAAATTTGGATTGCTCCACAGGAATATACTTTTCTTTCTTTCTTTCCCTAAAATCCTTTCTTATTTCTTGTTCAGTGATTATGGTGAGTTTCCAGGAAACTGTGAAAGAAATATGAGAACGAATGCAAGCACAGAGGGAAATTAAGTTAGCCCAGAAAGGCTAAAGGAAAGCATTGTTATACAGGTGATCTCTTACTTTGAAGATGAAAATATAAACTTTAAAATAATGCATTTTCTTCTCTAATAGTACATGACATTCAACATTCAGATATCTATACTGAACTGAAAAATGGAAAATGAAACAGTGGTTGAGGTGCATTGTGGATGTGGATTGCAAACATGTCTTCATGTTTTCAGTATGTATCAGGATTTTTTTTGTCATTTACAGCATAACTTAAATATTATTGGAATGAACCTTACCAGTGCTTCCCACCAAGCCCTTACCAAAAGTCAAGGAACTCCTTTTTATTGTGTCTTTCATCTTAAATCTAACAAGCATCTGTAGGTCCTTGATAACAATAACTACTGATGGGAGCATTGGACGCACCCGTCTGTCATCACTGTGGCAGAGTGGGAAATGTCAGTTTTGGATTTTGTCAGTTTTAACTGAAAATTCAGGTGTGGCTGCCTCCTGCCCAAGTACCAATTTCTGCATCTGAGCCTGGACAGAGGTCAGCAGCACTGCAAATGGAGATTAGCTTTTTGCCTGTTAGTTGGGTTGCTGGTTCTTCTTCCCAGAATTCTGATGTTTCATGTGTTCCATCACTGCTGGTGGGAAGTTCAGTTATTCTGGGTAGTGCTGCAAGGCTGCATATCATGAAGCACTTCATGCAACCAGAGAGGTCTCCTGATATGTGCAGCAGTAATGGGGTGCTCCAGCTCAAGCACTTTGAGGAATGCTTGGGCTTATCTCACACTGATTCTTTGCCAATGATGCAGGCTAAGCGACAAAGCAGAAAGGTTGACTTCAGTGATGTGCCTTGAGGAAGAAACATAGGTGAATGGTGTTGGTGCTGGCCTTTTGGCACCTAGCAAGGTTGGAGGCTAGGAGCACACCTAGTGACAAAGTTCAGAGGAGCTATTTTAAAATTATTGCAATGTGCCAGTTTCAAAAGACAGACGGTTTGCTTTATGAAAACATGCTAGCAGGTGTGCCAGTTTTAAGGGGGGGAAAATTGCATAATTTTTGACAATGCACATGTCTTTAAAGAAACTGAGTTGAAGGATAATGGTATTATCAAACTTACCATATTTTGCAAACAATGGAAAGTATGAAATCTCTTGTGTAAACCAGTGTTAGCTGTTTTACAAAATGCTGTAAGTAGATATGATTAAGGTGTTTAACTCAACTTGGCCACATGCAAAAAAGCGTTTGTATTTTAATCATCTGACTATACATTTTAACTAAGTACATGAATTTAAAATGTTGCTGCTGTAAATGACTGTCTTATTCACTGTAATTTATAGATTAATATTTGTATACTTGTCCTACTCTTAAAATATTTCAAAAACCTGAAGAAGATCCTTTGGTCTACTAGCACTTGATAAAAGCAGAAGAAAGGAGTATTTTTTCTGTTAGACAAAGTACCACTTGATGCTGATAGTGCTAGAGAAAAAATATATATAAATATTTAAAAGTACTGAGAACATTAAGGCTTTAGCTATAAAAAATATGTGAAACAATATTTAAAATGCTTGCGTTTACACAAATACGGCTTACCACTACTAAGAAATAAAACACTGTTCTGAAAACCATGTAAATAGTGCAGCATTTTTGGGCTTTTATCCTATATTGCCTTGTTGAAGAGAAATATTTAGAAAATGTGAGTAGCGTTCCTAAATGTTTCCAGAATACAGACCTTGGTTTTCCATTCCTGAATAGCAAGCACATTTAGAAAATATTGATCACCTTCGTTGCTCAGAGATGCTGATGCAGTACAAGACTCTGTTGTTCTAGACAGCATGTGCTAATAGCAACTGCTATTTAATTTATTTATTGTTCTAATTCTTATCCTTCAAGAATGAAGGGGAAGTGAGAGTGATGTTGAAACTGGCAAGTTTTTCTTCCTGCTGGCTCACAATGGGCATGGTAAAGGTCAATTCTCAATTTGTCAGGATGTCAGCTCACTCAGTATTTCTGGTATGATTTTTTAAAAGGACAATATTGCATGCATATAAAAATGAACGTTTATTTTCCATGTGTTGCCAAAACACACCAGTAATTTTGAGTGGATATTGTAGACTCCCAATTTCAAAACTGCATTTATGTGTGAATAATGGTATGTCTGTCTCTCTGTTACTGAATACTTTCCTCTAGATTTTTTTGCATGTTTTATAGAAAAGATTATTAATGCAACAGGAAATCATTGAATAAATAGCAGGGGCTGATGTGCTGCTGCATTTTTACAAGATAGGACAATAACTCACTCCACCAGTTGTAATGAAAAAACCATGGTGGCTGGTGATTTGAACCCTAGAACCCTGGAATATGTTTATACATTGCATTCACAACCTGGGGGAGAAGAAAACCCCACAGTAAGAGCAGGGAGAATCTTTCCATTGGGGAGATTGGTCCTCCCCATCACTTTAGCTGCAGACGTGCACCTGAAACCACGGAGAGCTGCTCTGTGACTTCTCCCTGCCTGCGACTGTGCCTCTGCTTGGAAGGAATCTGCTTTACTAGTAGAAGCCCTTCTCTTTGGTCACTACTTAGTACTGCTTCAGGAACAAAGAATCTACTGTTTGCCAGCTCTTCAGTGCATCTGGGCTGGCATGGAGGACAGAGGGTTGTCCCTGCTTTCCTCCCCCCTTGCTCAGCTGAGGCACTTCTGGAGCTCATACACGAGGCTGCTCGCTGCCTTCTGCAGAATATTAACATCTGTGGGGTTTTCACTGGTTTCTGGCACCATACCTGTAAATAGCTGGGCATAAATTGTGCAGTCTTCTATCTAAGCTGGATTATTGAGGTGGTGTGGACAGTGAAAGGTACTTGAACTTTCTAACCTAAACTTCCCAATTTGCAAGAAACTTAAAGGAAACCTAGCTGTGGTATAAGCCAATGCCCACATGTATCCTGAAATGTTTCCTATTTCTCAGCTGGGACTGGAAAAATTCATTTGTCTAATGCAAGTACAGATGTGCTCAAAATGTCATTCAGCATTGCTGGCAACCGTGGGAAAACAGTTAGTATAAATAAATAATCATCGTCGCACAGTGTAAGAGAGAATCAGAAAGTGGTAGTTCCAAATTCTGCTTTTCTTTGAACTGCCAGCAAATACTTATGGGAGGGCATCTAATAAAAAATACCTTTTAAAATGCTAAGGCACATTAGGAAAAATCAGTTTAATTTAAATTTTTATTATGCAATAAGATTGTGTAAAATACTTTACATAATATATTATTACATAGTTACATTAGGTTGAAGGACATAAATTATGAGGATAGGTATATTTTTTAGTTATCTTAAGCATTTGTATTTACAGTAGCTTTGAACTGAGCTGCAAATTTCTTGTAATTAAATTAAAAGTAAGTAAATATTCTAACAGAAGTGCTTCGCATTTACTTAGCGTCTACTGACTTAATCAAATAGTCTGCTGATGCTTCCAATCGTGTGTTAGGTAACACTGCCCTCAGAGGGCCAAGGTAAGGAAATTCAATCTCAAAACCACTGGCATTATTTCTGATAATTTTCGTTGACCTGACATTAATTACAGTTGTTTCTTTTTTTAAAAAATAGCATATAATTGTGTGATTTACTTTTATATGATGTTGCTTACTGCTCTTAGATAAATTCAGGGTCTTTCCCCCTCTATTTAGTAAATGGTGTTGTAGAGAGTTTGATCTAACAAAAAAAGTGCCATACAAAAAAAAGGGGAAAAAAATAAAGGGAGACAATGTTTGTGTACTATTTCTTTTAAATCCATTTGAGTAAATTGATGAAACAGACAAAAGGCAGCATTTTGGTGTATTCTCTTTTTGGAGGGGTTTTTTTCCTCTCATTTCTTTTCCCCCCTTAAATCTCACTTATGTCTGTGTGGCAGCTGTTGCTTCTTTTAAGGAAGCAAGTTTTTGAACTCAGGTTTCTGTTGCTTATCAGCACTGTATATTAAAGACATTTCCTTCACACCTCTGAAACCATTTACATATTGGAAACTGTAGATGTTTTGCAAAAGTGTTTTTTTTAAAAATACATTTTAGAATAATACTATTAATTTTAAGTTACTGATTAATTTTTCAATAATTGATAAATTTACATTTGCTTAAAGATTACAAATGGTGAGACTAACAAAGCAACTGCTGAATCTGAGGTGAAATACATGTTTGAAGAGAGAGTTTGAATTGTGACGTAAAGTAAAAGAAATTGCAAACTTTTGGGTGATAAATTTTTTAAAACAGATTTTTTTTACTACTCATATGATTTCTTAGAATGCTCTCCTTTCTGAAGCTTCTCAACAGTATGAAAACTACCAACGTTGCATCACTGGAATAAGCATATTTTGTGAAATGTTGTCCTGAAGGCAGGTTTCTTGTTACTGGCTGTCAAAGGCAAAAAAAGAAAAATCATTAAGGCTGCAGTACAGAAGCAAATAAAGAGGCAGCCACGAGGGTCATGTTCTAAACAAACCTCCATTAAGCACTCTTTGTTACTGTTGTTAGCCAGTGTATTATTAAATACAACTTTAATTAAAGAGTTGCATGTTACGAGGGTGCTTTTTGCGTGAAGATCAGGTTGAATTTTCATGTGCTTCAATAATATATTACTGTCTTACTTAAGTCTTTTGGGTGTATTTTCTCAGTAGTTAATAAAAAAGCAGACCCAAACAACATAAAATTTGTATTTTGTGTGTATGTATGTATTGTCTGTATGTATCAGCGAGATGCATATTCTAGTGCCACTTTCCTCAAGTAGCTTAAAAAACTTTGCCTAGAATCGAAATGATGGAGGAATTATTTGGCTTTCTTTGCTGCAGTAGTTGCAATTAGAGACCTCTTCTTATTGTCTAATAAACAGATCCTAAAATAATGTGGTTTTCAACTTGGAAGGGTGTAAACTTAGGCAAAATAATAATTTAGCTTACATTAACACAGCAGGAAGCAGGGTACAAACTGATTATTGCTCTATGGCAAATCCACTGCTTTTTAAAATACTGTAGCGCCATTTTATTAAATTGTCAGGATATCTTGTGGTTTTCCTGGACTTCTCCTCTCTCATAGAATTACTTTTCACTTGATTTAGGAAATTTCACATGAGAATTTCCTATAGTGTGCTTGCATTGAGGTAATTAATAAATATACATTCCAAATATCTTTAAAGTGACTTAATATTGGTAATACACTTTTTTTTTTTCTTTTAAATGCAGGGCTGCTAAGTTAGAAGACATGTGGAAGTGTTTTTTCTTTTCAAATACACTGCTTTGTTTTAGCATTTTTTGTCTGGAGAATTTATTTCAAGGCAAATCAGTAAGCACGTGTATTAAGAAGTATGGACTAAAATGTTTTTCTATATTTAGGCAGATTATGTAAAAGGAATGCAGTTATAGGAGAGCACCTAGAGTACATTTTGAGAGCACTTAACCCACTTGAGCAGCTAAGTGAACTGTTCATTGATACTACCGTTTAGCCTTCAAAAGTGTTCGCCCATTTGTTAATTAAATTACAAAATAAATATAGGGGAGATGATAAATATTCACATATAAGCCATAGAGAAGAGTTGGAATATTGGTATTTTCAAGACAAAACCAAGGTTTGTGTGTGTACGTGTTCATATAGATGTTTTGAATAAATAGTCTGACCATCATTCATGATGGGAAACCACTTGGGAGAAACGTTCTTTAAAGAAATACATCTGTGAAAGAAATAGATGGATCCTTATGAAGCCATAGTGTTTCACAGTTGCTTTTAAATTGCTTTTTCTTTCTCTGGCTATAGTTTATAGAGCGAAGTCAGAGGTACAGCTATGCTCATAGGCAAACTGGTACTTCTCTGTTCTATGATTAGCTTTTATCCAGGGTTGCTAACTATCTTCAGAGGAGCTTGAAAGTGCTATTCTGCTCTTCTAATGGTTCTTCTCCAGGCATAACATCAGCCACCTAACTCAGTAGGTGATTAAAAAAATGTCCAGTTTTCTGATTAAGAGAATCTGTGTTTGACTGCTACTGGGTACTCAACCTGAAGTGTTGTCCTAAGTGGTGAAGAGGGAGCAGGCAATCAGAGAAGTGTGTGCTGGGTCTGTAAGGCTACCTGTTAGAACAGTGGCCTTACACAACACTCCTTTTCCAACACGTTTCATTTTGGAGAGTGTATGTAAGGAAAGGCTACCATTCTTTCCTCAGTGGCTATTAAGTGTACTTACCCTGTCAGCCCTGATCCTTAGAGCAGTCTGCTTATCTCCCTCTTCAGTTTATTCCTAGCAGAACTCTCTTTGAAACCTAAGCCCTTGGATAGCTGGCCAGCTTTAGACATGTTGATATTGTCTCCATGCTGTCCTTGAACTCTTCAGCAGGTTTGGGTTGCCTGTCTCCTAGGTAAGACTAAGATCTGGATAGATTGCAGACCCAGTAGCAGGCACTTTCTCTCCCTTACTCTTACAATGAAATGAGATATAATTTATTAGAAAAATACTGAAGATTCTCTTTTTAACTCTTTAAGAAAGCAACTAAGATGTTAATATTTTTAAAACTTAGATTGGATGATCTGATACATGAGGTTTTGGTTTTGCGTCAACTATTGAGCCCATGCAGATTTCAGAAAATTTGTTGCAGGGAATATTTTAAATATTTTAAAAATATGACTCATACCTTTACTTAGGCCTATGGTTATTTCATGTTCAAGTATTCAGCAAACTTAATTTATTGCTTTTCATGTAATGCTGATATAGTTTTTCATTCTTGTTGGTATTAAAGTTGCATGTTTGTTTTCCCATGCTGTACTTGTGTTTCTTCTTCAGCTTACAAAGTATCTTGTACCTGTTAGTTTTGTTTTGGTTTTTATTGCATGCTTGTTATGTTAACTGGTATTTCCTACTGTGAAATGAGCTCAGACTGGCAGTATCAGTAGGAATGTTCCCAGCCAAACTAGAACCAGAGGCCTGAGAGAAACCTGTGCATCAATACAAATGTAACTAGTGCCATATCTGCTGTATTCATTTAGAGGTCAAATTAAATTACACTTGGACTTTTTCAGTTCTTTCTACCTGTGTGAAAATGTCTGTATAGCAGTCAAGCAAGTACCCTGCTATCTAGAAGCAGGACTAAATAGAAAGAGTTTTGCTACATAAGCCAGCCTGAATAGCCCAGTGTTAACTGTTCTCTTCTTTTCTCTGTCTTGTATTCCCTACTCACCTTCTTTTCTTAAATACATGAAAATTGGACATGTTAGTGGCTGCAGTTGGATTTGTTAAGCCATGGGTATTGTCAAAATCCTTACAAGCTGTGCTCAAGTTCATCAAGGCCATATCAACAATTCCCATGTCAGACTTCAGATACAATTAGTTGATTGCTGTGATGGAAAGGTGAGGGTGAGATTAATGAATTTTTAGATTACCCTTTAATGAAGTAACCTCCACTTTAGATGGATGTAAACTTCTTCCTGACTTTTGAATGGCCTAAAAGCTGTGTAGCTACAGCTAACAAGGTGCTGATGTGGTAAAGGGCACTGCCAGGCTGGGGCTTAGTCCAGGAGCACTGCAGCCCCTAGGATAGTTTGTTTTAAGCATCTCACAAATGGTGACAAGTCCTAGGTTCCTTGTTGGAAATTCTGCATTGTTAATACACTTTTTTTCTGAAAATGTTCACTTGTATAATGATGAAACAGTGACTTTAAATTAAGTTTTAGTAATAGTCATTATTTACTCTCCAGAATTTATAGAAATCAAAGATGAGGGAAGTTGGGAAAATCTAAACTAGCCTGCACTGAACTAAGTAATTGCACTCCAAAATTAAATTCTTACTGAATTCTTATGTGGCATTGTAAAGTATAATAGTATTAATGAAATTTTTAACCCCTAATAGCAAGTAAGTGGCATTAATTAAGGAGTTGTGTCTTCTGTATGTTTCTGATCCTAAATTCCTCATAGGTTCAGAATGCAGAATCTTTTGCTCATGCTGGGGTAGGGGAAAGGTGGAATGGTAGGTTTATTGGTGGACTTACCTCTTAGAAGGTAATTGGTTTCTACTTTTTCTTGTTTATTCCTTTTGCTTTCAGCTATATTTTTAAAGTATATTTAGTGTAGGTTTTCCCATTACCCCCAATTTCCCTGTGTTTGCTTAGTGTATGTTTTGAGAAAATTATAATGACTTTTGGTTTGACTCAGCAGGGTAAGTGTTCTACCTTGTGACAATTTAGATTTCATTTGATTATTAAAAGGCAAGCTGTAGAGTTTGGGTTTTTTCCCCTGAAAAAAATTGTAAATTATTTATGGTGTAAACATGCAGGGTATTTGAAATGTATATTCTGATAAAATTCAGAATTATACAATATTATTATACCATGCTTGTAGCTTCTTATTCCAGAGGCATTGTTGTACAGTCCAGGCTTACCATTGCAATTGAATTTTCCCTTCTTTTGGACAGAGTTAATGTTTTCTCTGTAAATTGAAAACATCTGAAAAGATTTAGGTATAATTAATGTTTGATACCGACAATAGGATATGTTCTTTAATATTCAAATTTGGGTTTTTTTCTACAGTGTTAATGAACTTTTTTTTCCTTCTCCTTTAGGAGAATATATAAAAAACTGGCGGCCAAGGTACTTCCTGCTAAAGACAGATGGCTCTTTCATAGGCTATAAGGAGAAGCCCCAGGATGTGGATCTGCCATATCCACTCAACAACTTTTCAGTGGCAAGTATGTATTTCCAGTATTTATTATTCTCTCAGCATATTGACAGATTATCTGCTACATATTGCTTCGTGTATAATTCAAATTTTATAGATAACATTGAGAGTTTAATGCCATATGCCATACTAATACACCAGTAATCTTACATCCAGATCTACAAGATGTATTTACAGTAGCATGGAAGATCCATGCATTGGTTTTTGAATGTTTTTTGGAAGTCTTAAGTTCTCATTTTACGTGTGTGTGTCTGAAGTGTCTCTAAATAACAATGATATTTGACAAATAATTGCTGTAAGAAGAAAATTCCTGGAAAGTTTACCTTTATTTAGATCTCTGACCTCTTTGTTTTTCATTAGTATCTCTGAATTCACTTGAAAACTCAAATTAATTTGAAAATTATCTAGACTTTCAAATGACACAAAATCATGCTAAGCTATTTTTCTCTTGGATAATCAGGTAATCAGCTCTCCAGCCTGGTTAATGGGTAATTTCGAGCAATCAGACAATTTGAATATATTAACAAAGCTACAAAGTGTGTATCTGTTGGATAAAGTGAAGATTGCATGTTTTCCAAGAATGTTTCTAAAAGACAGATTTGTAGGGTTTTTGATCTGTCAGAGTGAGATTGGTGAATGTTTCTGAACAGAAATGAAAGTATTTGAGGAGAAAATTAACGGGGCAAAAAAATCTCTTTGAATTGCAAATATCACAGCTAGAAACTTTCAGAGGAACACTAGAGAATTTACCCATTTTCTTTCAAAATTGTATTAAGTGTACTGCAAGACAAAAAGTGGTGGTTAGTTTTATGGAGAAGTATAGGAGTCACTACAAGAGTATTAGTACTTAAGGAAAGGGTTCTCTTCATCTTCATTGCTGAACATGGAACAAATGCTACTGAGACTGAATTTTCCTATTTTCTTGATAAAATTGTACTTGAGACTGACTCAGCCATTGTGTATACAAAGTAATTTGTCTATTTTTTTGGGAAGAAAATAATCTCATGCTCCAAGCCCATGTCTCACCTCACAGCTAGAAGAGGAAAACTTTACATAGTCTTATTGCAACAGAAAATTATATTGATTGTGCAAACCTTCTCATAGTATTAGAGGCTTGTTTTGCCTTGTTGGTATTCAGCATAAAAACAGTGGTCTTTAAGTTGTTCAAATGAGTAGGAATTGACTAAATCATAGGCCATTATTCATTCCTTAGTTATTGTTCTGCATATTCTAATTGCTCTTTCTTAGCAGGTAGTATTTTTCTAGATTCCTTTACCCCGGTTTGCAGAAGACAATTTCTAAAAATACAGTGGGCTTTTTTGTCCTGCTTTACCATGTTCTTCATTGAATATTCTGTCTTCCTTTGCTGCAGCAACTAGAAGGCTGATCCAAATGGTAGTTCTGCTAAGCAAGGAAATACATAATTATTATAGCATAATGACCATATTGTAGCAATTATTATAGCATAATGACCAATGTGTTGGTACTGGTTTTGGTTGGGGATTTTTGGTACCCAAAGTTTCTGTTATGTAATTCTGATATTAGAATGCTGTCCCTGAACTTTGTCTTCATAGAAATCAAAAGATTTCACATTGTTTTCAAAAATGACACCATCACACCCCACCCCCCCAGCTAAAAAAAAGAAAAATAAAAAAATCCTTTCTTCAGGTAGTAAGTCTCATAGGTCTGATTATTAAGCTGTGTAAGCTAAAGCAACAAGCATGCAATATTAATTGAAAAATTGAATTATTAATTGAATAATATAACATAACATAATATTATATAATACAATATAATATATATATATAATTGAATTATTAATTAAAGAAATCCAGTTTTGATAAGCAAGATGACTTTTTCTGTTTTTCTGACAGGAAAAGACGTAATTTTATCAGAAGCGTTGGCTGATCAGTGCAAGAATAGGGAGATATATCACTCATCCAAAGAATCTCATGAAATTAAGTGGAGTGCCTGTGTAGAATTCACAGGATGAAAAGCAAACCAGGATGGTATTACACTTTAAATTGCAAGGGACTGTAAGTTTTTTATCAGCTATTTTATCTGTCTGAAGATGAGATCATCGGTAGGGCGAATAAACAAACAAAATTGCTGTATGAATGAATCACATCTCATGGGAAGTACCTGGTAAATGTCAAGAACTGGTCTCATGGCCTCTGATCCAAGAGTTCCTGAGCTGCTGCAGTAGGTTTGTGGCCACAAGCAGTGCAACATATTTTTCCTGTAATAGTGAAGTACATTTTTCATAAATTACTAGCCAGGCAGATGGAGTGTGAGATCACTGTTAATACCATCTTGATTAGGTTGGCAGGGACTTAAAGATATGTCTTTACAGTCCTATCTTCATGTAATCTTTGTAGCTATCTGTAAAGTAAGAGTGTGGTCTCAGTCTACTTTTTGCTCAACAAATGATAGACGTCTTTGGCTCTTGCTTGCAATTTGTTATTTAAGCAGAAAAGGCCGAGACTGTGGTATTATTTGCGTAGTACTGTTGGAGTTAAACATGGGAAAGTTTTCACAGTTGTACTTTGTATGATATTTGTTGTGTAGTTTAAAACTTTCATATGCAGCTCTGTCAAGCTAGTTACTTCCATCACACAGATATTTTCCCACCAGTGTCCCCTGACTTCCACTCCTGTGACATCAGCTTTACTTTGCAAAAGTAAAGCTCTTTTCCAGGCGTAGTATTATTTCCCCTAGTGTGACTCCCGGATTCCTTCCAAGATAAATTTAAAGTTCCACACCTAATTTCTATTCCCTTGATCCTTTGTCATCTGTGAACTCCATTGGGAATGATGAGAAGGCTGGAGAGACTGATTTTACATACTGCTAAAAGTGCTTCCAGTGATAAATATGTCTTTGCTAACAGAGCCTTTCTCATTGAGGAATGTTTTGTCATACAATGGAGTGTTCAGAGGCCATCCCTTTTCCTTGGGGTGTTCTGGGAGGAAATGTGGGGGGAAGGCATTTGGAAGTGTGTGTGTGTAAACAGGTAGACTCTTTACAGGGCGTGAGACACTGAGGCAGCACACATGTGCTTCAGTCCATTGCCAGCCACCTAAAATGTAGGGGAACCATGTGGGCCTGAAATGGAGATGAGGGATCTCTCTTCCTTGGAGCACTGAAGATGAAACACAGTTGAGTGAAGGGTATGACAGAGTGGGGCTGAGTGGAGTTGAGCCCTTGGGAAGGACACAAGCTGGTCTTAGGTGTCCTGAATGGACTTTACCCCCCTGTGGCCACTACTCTTAAACTTTGAGTGCACAGGGAAGGCAGACATGGGCACCCTGCACTGCATCTTGGAGCTGCTGCAAGGTTGCAGGACGAACAAATCAGCCAGTTTTGGTGGCACTGAATAGTGTGCAGGAATCACGGGTTCCTCTCCTGCAGAGACAGCTTATTTTATACCTAACAGAACCACCTTCTTTTAAATGGGCATTGCGAGAGCTGTGTATTTGAAGTAGGCTGTTAGTCCCTTAATGCTCATGCCCTGACACTGAGACTCACAAAAAGCTCTGCCATGCTATCTTATGGTGCACTTGAAGATAAATGGAGGAGGTGTAATTACATGGGTGGGAAGTTCATTGTGAAAACTTAAAACTGGGTGTTACTGGTTTCAGGGGTAAATTCAGAGGTGTGAGCTTACTGGAATTGTCTGGTTCGAAATCAGTTCAGCTCTTTTCAGGTAGAGAGGAGCCGTTGCAAGTAATCAAACTGCTGTAGCTTGTATAGATACCCTTGATTGACTGAGTCATGGTAACTGAGTGGGTGTGCATTCCTAGCCCACTTCAACTGCAAAATAAAATATGTTAATTTAAATTGCTTTTGCTTAGGCATTTATGCAGTCAGAACCAGTTTAAAAATAATTTTGGATTCAGTTGGTATGACTTCTCTGTACAGGCAGAGGCCTTATAAAAATGTCTTGTCTTTAAAACTCCATTATGCTTCTTTGGGAACAAAACTAATACTCTGGGTAACAGGATGTATTTCCTCAATACCCTCTCATCCTCTCAAAAAAATCCAACATGGCTACATAATGTGGTTTTCAACTGGCCCACTGTTGTATAAGTGGAATAAATACTGCTTTATGTAAACCATTGTGGTCTTTGATTGTCATCATTATTTGGGAAAGCAGAGTGGGGAAGAATTCTACTTCAGTTCTACTTAAGGAAGATTTGTGACTTCACTGATTTGAAAAAAACCCAACTTCTCACATGCGCAGTGAATGTGTAGGTAATCACACGGCACATTTGGAATGAAGTATCTCTAAGAATTGGCCCTTTGCCTTCATTTGGATCTTTACATGGGGAATAATTGGGAAGAGCTGTTTCCCTTCACAGTATCCTTTGATCTTTGGCCAAGAATTATGTCACCTGGAACCTTTTTCATTATTTTCCTTAAAGTATTATCTTGAAAGATAATACTTTCTAAGCACTCTGGTACAGCTACCCTTTTTCTTATCTTTAAAAAGAAAAAAACAATTTATTAATATTATGAAAAGGTAACCTTATATAAACTTCATTTTATTTTTATTTTCTCTGCTGAAGTGATTATCAAGAACCTTGGCTATTCTAAATGGAGAATATGTGCTTTTTCCTGGTCTTAACTTTTCAGTGGGCCAGAGACAAGATTTTATTATTTTTAGGCTTTAAAAACTTCAAAACAGGAAAATTGAAAGGTTTTGGGAATAATGTTAGGGCTTAAAGAATTCTGAAGACATTCTTTGAAGTAATGGGTAGGAAAATATGTATGGCTGTTTTAAGTGAGATTAATTTATGTAGTGAAATACTTTGGCATTAGACCAAAGTGTGTAACTCCAGAAATAATTTTTCAATGAGGTTTAAGTCCATTTAAAAAAATTTGTTACAATACTGGATTACATGAACTCAGAGATAAGATATAACTGTACTTATAATTACAGTGTGAATTTGATTTCAAAGTAATAGTAGTGGAATTGAATAAGTAATCTTCATTCAATATTTAAAATACTTGTGGAGAGAAAAATTCAATGTATGTGTCATATACTGCATTTGCAAATACATCTATGGAAATTCAAACTCAAGTCTGTTGTGTATAGGAAATATTTCCATCTGTGTTGGATGGAGAAATATTTGGGAGGCTTTAAAATTGCTTTATGAATGGTTTCTAGGTGGTATAGTTGGTATCCTGTCCTTTGACTTAGAAGTTTATAGCCAGGCCTGAAAGTTTTTATGCCAGTGTGTTATTCCCAACTGCTTAAATAAAACTGGGGTGTTTGCATGAAAGACAGAGAAGGACATATCATTTTACTGTTTTCCACTAAAACAAAGTAAAGCCCAGACAAAACCCATGCAGAAATCTCCTATTTCCATTCTCCCTTTTTGCATGAAGGGGCAAATAATAAACTAGTTGTGACAGGAAGACGTAGATGCTACTTTGGTACTTTTTGAAGTATTGGAAATAGAAGACTTTGCAGCACGATGAACTGCACAAAGTTTGATCTTTTACAGCTTCAAGGAATATAATTAAGGTTTTTTTGTCATACATGTTGTTATATTATCAAAGCACATGTAAGTGCTTCTCATGAGCCAAGCCCCACAGAAGTGGGATTTTTACCCATACAGAACAAAAAGTCAGTCCCTGCTCCAAAATACTAAAATTCAAAATATAAAACAAGTGACAGCAGATGGATGCAAACAGATGGGGGGAGTATGAGAAAACAATGAGACAGTATTAGTCTGTAGTACAGGCAGTGGTCTCAGCACATCAACAACTAATCCATTGTCAAGGTTAGATTTTTACTCTCATCTCCCTTCCTTTCTCCCTCCCTCCTTCCCTCCCTCCTGTTTGTAAGGCATGGTGAAGGAGAGTTTTAAGGAGGATTTTAAAGAGAATTGTATGACAGAGGGAAATTAGATGTGCTTTAGAGAACTGATGATGAAATTGTAACAGTAAAGGGATGAGTGGCATTTTGATACTGAATTAAAAATGATAACAGGGATGAGAGTGGGGACACAGACAATGTTGAAAAGCTACCTATATTTGATGTTATAGAGCTGGGTAAGAAATGGGAAATGCCAAAAAAAGAGTGGTATGATCAAGGGAACAATGAACAAAAACAATCTACTATGAATAGTTTTGGGAATAGTATTTTTAGGATAAACTTGTATATGTTTGGATGAAAGAAGAGATATTAAATTGGTCACATAAATCTCTATTGTGACCAAACTTAAGTATAAGGTGATACTCAACATAGATAAGATGTAGTAAGTAGTAAGCCTTTTGGAAAGCCTCAGAGAAGTAGATTGCCCTTGGGAAGTTGGTAAACAAGTGGGAGAATCAAAAGAGGACTACGCTAGGGGTGTATCACACACCCCACACACTTATATTTGTTCCTATATGTAAAATTCATGGATTTTCTTGTGTATGTGAGCCCCAATATGTGTATCTGTCTCTGTGTTATGAAAATGGTCTATTAGTTCTGCTAGTTGTCTATTTGTCTAACAAAAATGGTCATCAGAGAACTGTGGATTTGGAATACAGACTAGCAACAACAGAGAAAGGCATTTGTAAGAAGTATGTTCATTAAATTTTGATATGAGAAAGAAAAATCATATTAGCAATTAAATAGGCAAAGGTTGTGACAAAAATGTTTATCTTGTAAAAGAAAAATCAAGGGAAAAATAAGAAATCAAAGTTAAATTATTATGCAGATAGATACACAGAGAGATATAGATCTGTGTAAAGACAACACTCTCCCTATATGTTAAAAAATGGAAACATTATAAATAATGCAAGCAGTGGCTTGATACTATTTTTTGATATCATTTGATACTCACGGGAAGTTATCCTCTGTGCTAAAACTCAGTCTGTATTGTCTGTATTAGAAATAATTTCTCAGATATGCAGCCTTCTGTTCATTTTTTAGTACAATTTTTTATGGCTGCTTGAATGTTTAGTATTCTTGTCTAGCCATATCAACACATTCTGCTGAAGTTGAAACCTTTCATATATGAAATAATAAAATGGTATTAGTGTTCTTTCTGGTTTTTTTTTATGCTGAGTGACTGCATTTGGGAAAAGAATGCTGGTGATTATACAGTTAAAGTTATAGAATTCAAACTTTAAACTTTTTAATAAAATCTGAACAGATGATCTGTGCTTTTTTTTTTTTTTTTTTTTTTTTTGGAACTGGCAGGTTTCAGGCCCTCTAATTGGCTTCCCAGCTTTGCAGAGTAATTACAGCTTCAAGCAAACTTTGTCATCTGTGGTTCAGAATGGTGTAAAGTAAACAGAACGTTTTGAAATACAGTTTGTAGTTAGAGTTGCTCAGGAGAGTTTAACTACCATAACTACTTAATTTAGACAGTAGCAGTTATTTGAAAAAGATAGTCTAACATTTTAGAATTGTCAGGTTGGTTGTCAATATGAGGACAAAAGTTAACCTCTGGTATGTACCTGACTTTGTATTGTCTTTTAAAAGTATAATATCAATAATTGAGAAACACTCATTGCATTTCTTTTTACTGTTTTAATTTAATTTTTTTCCATTTTCTATATACATCCAAAAATGGCCGAAGGAGTGCTATGCACTTGTTGGAACAGTGTTGTCAATCTGTGTTACTGTTTCTATATTTTGCTGCTTTGAACAAGTGTTCTCCCCCAAGATTTTTCATCCCCTCTAATATTTAAGGAAAAGTTCTCATGACCGATGTTTCATCTCAGAAAGGCAGAAAGCTTTAGGAATAAAATGTGGAATTCCAAATTGTAGATGGCTAGCATACAAGAACACAAAGTTGAGTCTGTCTGTTTACTGGCTTACTCATCTTTTTGAATGATAATTTAGACTTCCAACTGTTTTGAGTTGAGATTCAGTCCTTTAATTACATATGTTTATGTATAGTAGCAAACTTGAAGACATTATGGTAGAATGTTCTCTACTCTTGGTAATGACCCAACTATCACTCGAGCATTCGGAGCCAGCTCTCAGTAGCCAGTTTTACTTTCTTCTGTGCTTTTGTATTTTCCAAACTATTCACTCAGTCTTAAACTACTATGGTTTTTCCACTAATTAGTAGAAAAATATTTTGGTAATTAGCAGTAACTGTGTATTACAGCACTTATTCATCTTAATAGATTTCTTTTTCCCCGTAGTAGTAGGTGAAATATATTCACAGAGAAGTTTTTATTCATGTTGCAGTCATGGCAGTAATACTGTTTATCCCATACATTTGTATACAGAAGCACATGAAACTTGTGGGTCTACTAAATATCAGCAGACTTCAGTTATTTTTATCTACTTGAGAAGAATGGGTAGTACACCTCTACTGGGAATACACTGGTCCTCCACTTCTTTCTGAAACCCTTTTTGCTTCGTAAGGGACAGATATGAATGCATTCAATTTTAACCTTCCACGAGGAAATAAAATCTTTAGCCACTTGTAACAGAATATTAGCAAAGCGAAATAGGTTTTGCTAAATTTTATTTTCCAATAATTTCCTCAGTGATAATGAAATGGTATTTTTGGGGGTTATTTTTCTGGAGATTTTTTGCTTTCAATACCACTTTCAATTCTTAAGGTTTTTTTATTACCTTTCTTTGATTTAGTTAACCATCTGTTATGAAAAGTCAGAATAAATGGTTTTTTGTTAATAATTTTTATTATTATTTATAATGTTAATAAATATTTTATTCATGTTAATAATGTGCATAATCACTGAGGACTGACTAAAAAATGTAATATAAGTAGTATATTACACATATACATATATGTGTATATATATATATACACACATATATATATACATATACACAAACATATATATATATATACAAATCTGTGTATACATACAGATTTACTTAAAGTACATACCAATATATGTTGCCCTGAAAACTCAGCTTCTGAGCTTGCTGACATGGTTTTCTAAAGACTTTCCCAGGACAGTAACTGTAAACATAGATATGTGTACATTCTTTCTGTTACACGTCTTGTGATGGACATCTCTCATGGCCAGTGCAGTGGGAAAGTGTTATCCTGACCATCCAATCCCTGGCCGTGGTCAGAAGCCTATAAATCCTTGGAGGAAAAATAAACTTTCTCTTCCTTTCATCACACCTTGAACTGTGTCCGTGTGATCTATTCATCTTCAGCTGCAACAAATATATATATATATATATATATATATATATGCATATATATAAAAATCTGTATGTACATACAGATTTACTTAAAGTACATACCAATATATATATTTATTATAATTTTATAGGATATTATATACATACAGATATATATATATATATATGTATATATACACACATATATATATATAGGTGAAGACCATATTATGCATAACATTTGGACATAAGCAGGTGTAATTCTATTAGTTCAATTTTTTTCATACATGAGTTGGAAAACTTAAGTAATGCAATTTAAATGTGTGCATATTTGTATATATTGGCAAAGAGAAAATAAATGGTGGAATTCAAAATCATCCGTTCCATCACAGGCATTGGAGAGGATGTGCTTTTTGACTGGTACAGATTTTTCTGCAGGTGTGTCTCTGCACCATTTTTCCTTCAAACTGTTCAGTCCTAACACAGTCAGCTCACTTTTCTCCCTGGCATCTTTTTTCACCTTCCTTCCTCTAAACTAGGTACTCTAGTTTGGCTATACTCTACCTATCCCCATGCTTTTCTTTCTCAAATAGGTTCCAGTGCTTTTTCTGTCCTATTACCACTTTCTTCCCTTTATTCCCTAGTCTTTTTGTTCCTAACAGCTCACTTGTAAATAACTTGCTGTATGCCATCTTTCTACATTGGATTTTGCCTGAAAAATTTTGCCTGAAACTACCTGTGAGGTAGTTTCTTTTTCATATTGTCTGAGGAAGAGGGTAAGGCATTATGAATATAAAAGAAATGCTTTAGATTCAGCATGTGGAGAGGTAGGAGATAGCTGTAGCCTCTGGATTATACTCAATGCATAGACTTCCAATGATTTTATGCTTTAGTAATTGCTATTGTAATTTTTTACCCTCCTCCCACTGCACTCTTATCCCTCCCACATGTAGTGTGGCCAGATGCCTTACATTTTCACAGGAATACTAAAAGGATATCAAAGGTCTTGATTTGCCAAGTTTTAAGTCTCTTCTCCAAAAGGCAGCATTTTCCAGCAGTGTGCAGCTTTAGGCAGACACCCAGTAAAGAAAATTTCAGCCTACATGATTGAAGTGTGATAGGATTAAAGATGAGAGGATGGTTTTGTCAGGAGTAAGATGAGATAATCTTAGAGCAGACAATGCTTCTGGTCTCTACTGCTAGGAAGGTAGCCACACATGTTCCTGTCACCATGATCATAGCTGGACTTCAACCATACCCCCCGAAGACAGGGATTTCTTTGATCTCATGAGTAATTGCACCGGGCTACAACCCTGGTTAGGTACCCTAAGCAGCTCTACTTCATCGTTCTTCTGTCTGCCTTGTTTCTCTTTCAGCTTTTGTGTTAAACTCCCTATTCTTGTGTCCATCCTGCTGTAGACCTTCCACATATTGAGGATCATTCTCATTCCATCCAAGACCTAGCAGACTGTGTGTAAACAATGAGGGTAAACTACTGTTTTCCTTTTTTAGTGAAATGTTTGTTAAATGCCATGTCATCTCCATTCCTGACAGTGAGAAGTCTGACTTACATAATAATTTATAGAGGTAAGGTGAATATTTAAGTTTGTTCATCAAGGAATACACATATGCACAGGACAATATTCATTCCTCTTTTGTTTCTCGTACCCGTGTCTGTCAAGCTTCTGAGGTGTTCTGCTAAGCTGCATAAAAAAATACTAGCAATAAACATATCCACTTCCACTTTTCTTTGTTTTGTCGAAGAAAAAAAGTTGCAGTAGATGATAGTTGAGGTTTCAGGATCCTAAATTTGGGAAGAGAAAATATGTCAAGCCAAAGTAATTTATTTCTGTGAAAGGAAAGCATGCCTTGTTAAGTGGTACATGTCATATGACTTCTGTAAAGCGTTAACATTAACTGGAATGAAGAATAGTAAGCTACATAAGTAAAAGGTGTGGGTCAACTAGTAGGTGGTAGCTATATCAAAAAGAAGTTACAGCAGATTGTAGGTGAACAGGAATTCATTTACCATGTCATTATTGATTGATTTGTGAATCTGATGAATCATTTTAGATCACACGCACACATTTGATCTGGATCAGCTTTGAAGAAGTGATAATATTCCAGACATGAGATGTGATGGTTTGTGTCTACGTTGTGGTAGCTGCAGGAAAACAAGTAACACTTTTGACAGAGTAACCTTAGCTTCTCAAAAATGTTTAAATATATTTGCATGAATAAGGAGTTTTAGTTTGTCAGAGTTTTGCAGCTGTAATGTTTTGTGCAGTATCCTACATCGTAGAACTAATACACAGCAACACCAAACCATTGCCTGAATTATCAACTCTGTGGTCTTGCAACGAAGGAGTAATAGGCGGTCTATAATATGTCTAGAATTGTGGAACAAGGAAGATCTTGGATCTGAAAGCACAACTGGTGAGGGACAGATGGATTGAACTGACTTAAAGAAGACTGAAGAGAGATAAAGCAATGTTCAAATTGTAATGTAAAAGGGATGGCTGCTGGAAAGATGAAGTAATATAGTCAAAAGGACAAGAAACAGTTTGCTGAAATTACGGGAACAGTTGCATTAAATCCTAGGAAAAATCTTCCAGTGATAAAAATTGCTGATTTCTTTATAGTTGGATAGAATAGTTTGCTTACAGGGGTTTTGAAATTGGTACTTGTTGGGGATTTTAGAAAGAGTGTAGAGAAATACTTATGAGAAATAGCATAGGTAGACCCAATTCTGCCCTAGGGCACAAAGAGAATTAGATGATTTCCTGGGGCAGCCACACTGGTGGTATGTTTGGGGTTGTTCTATATTTAATAATCAGACTAATTTCAACATTGAATTTTTTTAGTTAGGCTATTTTACAATGAATCTTACCCTGAAGTGACAGTACTATCAGTAATTGTGACATGGTTACCATTGAAGGGAAAATGTCATGTTCCTCCTGCTGGGTACAGATGGAAAAATATGCCAGTTGTTACTGCTGTTTCCTTGGCATGCTATAGCAATCCAGGATCTAATACTCTTCTTAGCCTCAGAACACAGACCAAGTTAACAAATGGAGGCGGCGCTCTTTATATGGACGATACAAGTTTCATCAATTCCTCAGGCTACTTTCTTCACCTTATGATTATTACCTGCTACCTTTTGTTCAAGCCTGTTGTTGTATTGCTGTTCTGTATTTCCTTGTGTTCTGGATAGATCCTGAATGGGGATACATAAGCTGTATTAATTTCATCTAAGTAATTTTATTTGCTCTTCACCCATTAACCGGCAATGTATAAAAAAGGCAATGTCGTGTATTTGTCTAGAATGTCAGCTAATGAAAACAGAGCGACCAAAGCCGAATACATTCATTATCAGATGTCTTCAGTGGACCACTGTCATAGAGAGGACGTTCCATGTAGACACTCCAGAGGAACGGTGAGGGTTTTATTCTTGTTTTCCTTTTCACAATCCTTGTGCAGAAGCCTCAGCAGAGTCTCTGCCGGGCCCGTACAGCAATCAGAATTTTTAACTGTGACATTCTGAGCACATGTGAGCAGTTAGTTAAAGATTTTTAAGTCAGCTTCTGTAAAATATTATCTGAGCTCATAACTAGTGTAAGTGCCTGCGAGTAGGTGGGATGAGTGTGTTCAAATAAGCCAAAACTATGTCATGATATGTCTCTGAAGTGTTACATTTTGAACATCCAAAGCCTGGATTGAAATATCTCCAGCCTTGCTGTCTTACTCCTCCTAATGTGCTCCTTTCTTTTGGCACAGAAAGCAGCATGCTTATTACAATTTATTTCATGTTGGCTTATTAGTTTTTCTTGTTTTGCTAAACATTCACAAACTCTTAAGAACCAAAAACTTTCTTAATACCTGTAGGAGATATGGGATAACTCTGTCTACGATTAGATGCACTGAATCTTCCCACTGTGGACATCTGTCCTTTTGAGACCAGCACTATGATCTGGCTATTACTTCTTCCATCAGTAAATAACCAACAATTTTACTTTTTCTGTTGTTTAACTTAGAGATTTTTTCTATTCTACCTTGATACTGTGTCTCCACCCTGTCTTTCTTCTGTGCAGTGTGGTAGCTCGCACTGCATTCAGTAATAAATACCATGACAATATCCCATATTCCTTGCTGGCTGAGTAGAAGGCAGCAGGTACTGTGCTTGGTGTGGGGCTATGACCTACTCAAGGGCTGCCTGGTGTGTCTGTGCTGCTCTGCTGGCCCTGCTTGTCCCTCCACAGAAACCATCACCTGGGCCTGCCCCACAGTGCAGCCGCAGGTTTTTAGGATGCTTGTAGGAATTTAGTTATCTTTGAGTGCCCTTTTTGAGGGAAATTTGCAAAAAAGCCTGTAAGTTGAGTTTTAAGAGGAGACAGACAAAGAGTTGATCACATGATATGGTTTAATTTATTTTTTTTTTTCCCATGAAAATGTCTTGAAAGGATGGGGAACACCAAAAAATACTCTTAAAATAGCAAGTTATTATTTTGAGATGCTACTGCATAAGAGATGGCATCCTATGCTGCCAGGTGTATTTTACCTGAAACAAGTGAAGTTTCCACTAGTAAAATACAGCATCAGAAACTGCTAATTCCTGAAGTTACCCATATAGTGATCCTTTCTGGTCAACTTCACCCAGTTTAACAAAATTCAGGATCTGGAAAGAAATTGAAGTGGTTAATGAATATAATATGGGTCTTCTTCTATGTAACATGAGCAGTTGAACATTGAAACAGTGTAGCATGTGAAAAACTTTATAAAGTATGTGACATATTTTATGAGTTTCTAATAGAGGTGTTGGCTTGTTCATGATAGGGAAGAATGGACAGAAGCAATCCAGGCTGTAGCAGACAGACTTCAGAGGCAAGAAGAGGAGAGGATGAACTGTAGTCCAACTTCTCAGATAGACAATATAGGAGAAGAAGAGATGGATGCTTCAACAACCCATCATAAAAGAAAGGTAATGACCTTAAAAAATGACAGGGCTCATATGTAAATAACTTTTGTAGAATGGTCTAGTTGGGTAAAGCAATATGCATGGAATAATATTTCAACATAAACTTCAGTGTATTATATGATCAAAGTACTTACTTATTTCAATAAATCTGAACTGCTCTAGTTTTGTTTATTTGTTAAGTTGATGTGGCACTTCTGAAAAACAAAGTTCAACCATTCAAGCACATGCCAACATTCTGTTTATTGTTTGACTATTATTTCATCCTTTCATTTGTTTTCTATTTCAGAAGTATGGTAATAAAATATTTTATTTGGACAAGTACTGTTGCCCCTTTTCTCATGCAAATAATACCCAGTACAAATTAGGTAATTTGCATGAGAAAGGCTAGGAGGATCTGGCTTTTAATGACCTTGGTTTTCACTAACTTGGGAAATAGCTTTGCTTTAGTTTTCCATGCGTTAAGAGAAAACAGAATTTTATTTTTCTGCAGTCCTTTACAGCTTTTGGTGTAAGTAGGAACATGTGCATTGTTAGCTATAACATACTTGTGGTTGCATCTCCACAGTCAACAGGGTAAGCACACAACCAACAGTATGTTTTAAAGATCCGATGCCACTCAAAGTTTGCTTATGTGTCTCCATTTTATGGATGTATGTATGGACTATGCAAACTCATGTCTCTCATTTACTATACAGAGTTGACATGACTCAAGAAATGCACTGAAATTGCATGAAAAATAATAACCAGTTTACATAGGACTGACTTTACTTTTTCTAGATAGAAGTGAAGCCTGTAGAAAACTAAGTAGAAGTCTGCTGACAGAGAAAAATGTCTTACAGCTCACATAACTGAGTGCCTTTGAGTGATGAACAGTACAAGAAATTGTGAACATTTCTCTATTTACTAATAAAGCATGTTTTGTTTGTTGCACTACATGAAGTAAGAATCATAGAAAAGTCAGGGCTGAGAACTATATACCCTTAAGAATATAACAAAGGTGTCATAGGTAACTTTAGTTCATGTCCGAATTTTGGAGAGCTGGAGTTTGCAGGCCAAACAGAGTTCTTTTATGCAGTTTCATTGTATGCAAATTTCTAACCTTTGTCTGCTGTAGAAAAATGTAAAATCAATTATATAGAGCTGTAACAATACTGTGAACATATATTGTCAGGCTGACATTGAACCTTTAGCTGGGTGGCATGGATATTTGATGACTGTGCTCCAGAATAAAATATGGTAAGTGACAGCAAGACAGAGACAGTGTTTAAGATGTGGCAGCCTTTTGAGAGGCAGTGTGATTATGTGGCAGGGATTTGGGTTTGCTCTGTTAAAGATTTGTGCACTGTTCCAAGCCTATGTATCCTTTTAGTGGAGTACAAAACCACTGCATAACAACACTCATTTTCCGGGTGTCAAAATTAATGCTGTCTGATACAAGTAGTTTATCTGGAATGTGCTCTCCTTGTTCATGGTGCAGTTTGTTTTCCATGCAACAAAAGGAGTTGTGGGAACAGGAGTAGCAGGATCAGTTTTGTTTCTGTCTTGCCACTTGTGCTTTAAGAAATGCTGAAATAATATGCTGGGACAGTGTATGGGCAGTGCTACAGAATATTTAATGGCTTTGGCAACAAGCCAAAAGCAAACTACAAAACAAAAGTGAAATAAAAAATGTTGATATTCAACATCTAAGAATGAAAAAAAGATAATTATGATAAAAAAATAAAGTAAAAAAAAAAAAGAAAAACAAAAAGAAAAACAATAGAGCCAAAACTCAAAATCTCACAGCAGATTTCTAACTCTTGGAAGATGTTAATGAAATATGCTCAGAAGCTTTTGGACTAAAAAGTATGAAGTGACCATTATGACAGGGATTTGCCACTGCCTCCATCTTATTTGGAATTGTGAAAAATAGGTCTTTTCAAAACTGTTTTTGTTTTGTAGAAATGTCTCTGAAAAGCTGTTGTTTAAGCTTTCATAGTTGTTAATTTAATCAGAACCATTTCAGTTATAATGACAATACATTTTTTATTGCACTTTTTTTTTATTGGATTTCTTTCCTTTCAAGGATTTTTACACAATGTGTCCTTTTTTGACAAAAGCTTGTTTTGTCACCTGATTTTACATCTAAGCCCAGTGAGTTTTGCTTGTGCATGCACCAGATGGTATACATATGAGTAGAAGAGCATAATCAGATTAAGAGACAAGACAGAGAGGAGCTGGGGCTGTTCTTCTCTGAAAAGGTAGTGAAAAGAAAACAGCCTTTAGGATGTGAAACTTGATTTGAATAGACACAACAACTACGTCCCTGCTTAGATTAGCTGGAAGAACCAGAATCATATCTTCTTTTTCCGAATTTTTTAAAATCGTATCAACATGCAATTTAAGTTTTACTCATCACTAAAATCTGTAATGCTCAAAATTCTTTACGAACTACTTTTATTTCTTGCTGTACTATTACTTCTTAGTAGAGTCTTTCCTTGATGAAGTCAGATGAAAACTCCGCGTGGTCTAACCATTGTGCACATCAGGAATTTTTAAAAAAAAAGATAGTTTCTTTGGTAGGAATTTTCAACATCTACATTAGGGTGCATTTTTTTTAACAGATCATTCATAGGGAATGGTGTGTTTAGATGGTCAACAGATATTCCATTAGGGGAGTAAAAAAGGTTTTTATAGAAGGTTGAACATAATAATGTTTTTTTGGTTAGTGCAGTCTCCTGTGGCTTCACTGCTTTTTCTTTGTTTACAAATTTGATTTGCAGGATGCAGGATGAATAAAGAACGTATTTTTCAGAGGAAGCCTAAAAGTAATGGAACGATGAAAAAGTTTCAAAACTTGGAGCACAGTAGGAATGAAAAACTAGGGAAAATCATGAACAAGAAAGAATCCAATCTTATGGGAGCCTCCAAAGTTACCATCTATCTTCAGGTTTAGGAAGTATTTCCATTTTTCCACCAGTTTTCAGTACACCCCTAGCTATGGCATCTGTGTTTTTATCTCCCAAGGTCTTGTGTTCTTTGGCAGAATTTTTGAGTTACCCTGCACTGCGTATCATCTCTAAGCCTTCTGCTAAGCTCCTAAGGAATGAGAGCATCAGGAGACTTTATTCTTAGAACTAACACTACTGCCATAATGTGCTGTTAAGACATGGCTCAAAATCTTGCAAACCTATTACCTTCCTCTTATAAATATACATATATTTTTTAACTTGTTTTCACTGAGCTTGCATCTAGATTAATGACTGCTTTGCTGAACATTATGTAAGCAACTTTTGGGCAAATCAGTCTTTCAATTTCACTGGCTTGCTGCCCTTAGTATCAAATCCGTGTCTGTGATCAGTTTAGCCAAGATCCTCCTTCTGTGTATGGGCAAAGGGCAGCTTTTCTGAACTGGTTTTATTCAGACTCTGATGACTGCTCTCTAATTCCAGTGTCTTGGAGAAAATCAGAAATGCTGGAGAACTTACTCCGTTGAGGTTGCTTGTGATCTCATAAATTTGTGACCGTTAAAGGGATAAGTTGTTACAGTCACTAGCTCAGTATTTTTTATCAATAAAGCTGTCAGCCATTCTTTGTCAGGGAGCATGATAGCTTATGACTGAAGGATTCTGCCTTGAGTTACTCACCTTCTGCCTGAATTGTGTTTTGAATGCATTTTTAATTTTTCATGGGTTTTTGTCAAGATTCGCTGTTTTTGCTTGAAGGCAATTGTCTTCTGCTAGATGGTTGTCACAGAGCCATCAAGTAGATAACCTGACTTTCCAAAGTACTGAACTGAAAGTGATTGTTGAGAAGTCTTACCTTTAGTTGATGGAATACAAGGAGCCACACAGTGTTGTGGTTGCAGCTTTACATACTAACTACATCATGCACTGTGAGTTATCACACATTAGGGTAGTTTTTGGAAAAGTTGACTCTTCAAGGATTTGTCTGTAGTAATGAACTTTAACTTTGCCCTCAGTTGTGTAAAGTGAGTTTGCTTTAGGTAAAAACTATACTGAGCCTTTGAAATCTCTGTTGCCCATATTTCTTGCTGGGATAAATGCAGTTTTGTTCCTCCTGATATGAGATGGTTTGGGGAGCAAAGCACGATCTGCCACTGCAAAATGTTTGTGTGAGCATCAAGGTTAGAAGCTACCAATCAAGATGGGAAAAAGATTTAATTCCTATTGATATAGCTAGAAAATTGATATATGGGAAGCATCTTCTCCTTAATAAAGCTTTGAAGCACCCAAGTAGCCAGGTGTTAATGGTATCCAGGTGTTGAAGACCTTTAGCAGCTCTGAAGTTGCAGGCTGAACACTTAAAAGCTAAGGAGTTGCGCATTAATGTGGTTTATGGAACTTCAGTTCAACCTCTTATGTGAGCAGATTAGAAACTGACTGAGTGAACAACCGCTTAAATTAGTTTCAGAGTTTGTTGACAACAAATTCAGATCCACTGTAATAGCATCATGCACTTAAGCTTAAAGGAATAAAAAATTTCAGAAGGTAATTTTTCCCTGTATTTTTTTGCACAAGTGAACATATTTTGCTGCCACTATTTGCGGTTGCACACTAGGGATGTGCCCAATGCCTCTCTACACCTGGAATGTGTGTGAAATATGTAGGCAGTATTAAGAGGTATTTCTGGTAGAGATAAGGAAAGTACTAATTCTCTTGTGGAAAATACAAGTAGAAGTTTATCCAGAACAGCAGTATTCAATGTCACTGCCTGAGGCCATGACTAGTGATAGAGACACTGAGAAGATGAAAGATAAGGGATCTTTTTCTCTCACAAAACAGAATTAAGTATATTTAACTTGGCAATATGGAGACTCAGAGTATAATTACTCTTTAAAAATTTTTTGAGCTGTGCTTTTCACAAAGGAAGAAAGGTCACTGAAGCTACAGGACTGTGCTATAATAGAATACGTGAGTGTATTTCCTTTCAGAATTTATAACTGCTTTTCTCTAGCTGCAAAACTCAATGGTTTTGTGGTTGCAACTGCACAATGAAAGATGTGCTGTAGAAGCACACAGTGATTGGCCAGGTAAATTCTGCTGTCAATTCAAGGCAGCCCTGTGCTCTCAGTATTGTTTTGGGTTTTTTTCTATATCCTCATCTTTGCATCTAATGCATAGACCATGGAGTTCATGCTTCTGAACTGCCTGTGAAATGAACTTGTCAAACTAAGAGGATTGTTGTCTCAAACTTTGGGCTTGGGAAAGTGGCTATACTCCTTTGAGATCTGAGATCATCTGGTCATATTCTTACCATGTGTGACACGCCATTTGAGCTGATAAACCTCCTAGACTCGATTTGTCTGTTGATGGAACTATCTCTTGGATGTACTGTGTTTAGTTTTTGCCCTGCAAAACTAAGGCAGTAACAGAGTCACAGGAAAGATAAAATGTCATTCTCCTCCTTTTCAGAGCCAGATTGATTAATGTAAACACCATGTAATTGTAATCTGTACTGAAATTTTAAAAAGTCCAATTCTAGTGCAAAGGCTGGTGTAAAGTCATACAGGTACAACATTTCAGTGAGGATTGTGTATGTTTCAAAAAAGCCATCAGTGCAGTGGTTAGTTGGCAAAACCCGATACACCATGTTTGGTAATGCAGGAGTTGATGAACTTCCTTAAATGTGGTGCATTCTTGAAATGCTGCTTTAGGCTAAGGCTTTTCCCTGTGTGTGCTTTATAAAAATAAATGTGTGCAGTACTTAGGTTTGGAGAATTATAATAATACTACTGAACGATTTATCCTGGTGGCTTAATAACAGCAGTTAGCTGCCTTCTTTGCCTTGGTCAACAGCAGCAAAACCAGTGTTTTCTGGGCACTCAGCCCCTCCCTGAACTGGAGGACAGGGAGGGGAAGCAGAATGAAACCCTCATAACCCAAGGGGAAAGGCTCAGTGATCTGATTCATGCTGTAGTGTGTCCAGAGAGGGGGGATGGAGCTGGTGAAGTGTTCAGGGCAAAGTCTTATTGAAGAGCATCTGAAGGAGCTGATGATGTTTAGCCTGGAGAAAGAATCTCAGAGGGACCTTATTGTTCTCTCCTTCTGCCTGAAGGGAGGGTATATCCAGAAGAAGGGGATTGATCTCTTTTCTCAAGTAAGAAGTGGTAGAATGAAAGAAAGTGGCCTCAAGTTGCTTCAGGGAAGGTTTAGAGTGCATATTAGGAAAAAAGTTCTTCATTGAAATAGTTGTCAAGCATTAAAACAGTCTGCCCAGGGAAATGGCAGAGTCAGCATCCCTATAGCTATTTAGAAGACATGTGGCATTTAGGGACCTGGTTTAGTGGCAGACTTGGTAGTGTTGGGTTAACATCAGGACTTAATGATCTGAGAGGTATTTCTCAACCTAAACAATTCTGTCATTACAAACTTAATCACAGAAGTGGGCCTATTTTTGTGAACTGTGCTTATTTTATTGGTAACAGGGTTTGGTTATATGTTGGAACTGGAAAACCTAAATCTTGCTAATCCTTGTTCTTGGCTCCTTGTAGACAATGAATGATTTTGACTACTTAAAACTACTGGGCAAAGGCACGTTTGGCAAAGTTATCCTGGTCCGAGAGAAGGCTAGTGGCAAATACTATGCTATGAAGATTTTGAAAAAAGAAGTAATTATTGCAAAGGTAAGAAAAGTTATGTTTTTAATACTGGGTCATTTTAAAGAATGGAATAATCAATATTTAATACATAAGGTATATTGATTTTTGATGATAACTTAGTTTGATAGAAGTATGTGTGTATCTTCAGAAAATAAGAATGATAAAAAAATTTAGTATAATCATTTTGCATGCCTTTTCCCAGTATTTTATAATTTAGAATGTGCTAAAACAGTAAGAGAGTTTACTGGGCAGGATGATAATGCAATCTGAGTATATACAACAAAAAGTGCATCGTGGGGCATATTGGACATTTCACTTTTTTTTCTAAGTTAATTGCAGGTTTATCCAGATTAACACATTTAATTGAATGGACCTGTGCTCTGTTCCTGCTATGTTGTATAAGATTGCTGTGCATGGCACTAATGATTCAATTTTTTTCAGTTTTTGAGAAATAGGGAAAGTGAAGCTGATGTCTGAAGTTGTGGTTTAAACTGGCATTGTCCAATCACTTAAACTTGATTAGTGTCACTGGCTCTTGTGCTTGGTCATAATATCACTCAAGCTTAAATTTAGATCATCTGATCTAAATTTAGATACTCTGAACTTTGTTTCTAGCAATTCTGAAGTTTTGAATCGCACTTCCACAGAACAAGTTGAAAGCAAGAAGCCTACATAGATTTATCAACATGAGACACAATTATTAAATGAGGATGTTTTGAGGGATGTGGGTCTGACTGATATTTTTCAATGCTTGAGGCTAACAATATCAGTATCCATAAAAACTGAATGCAAATGGGTAAATACTGATTTACATATATTAAATATTAAAATATCCTTCAGATTTATATGATTTTCCTATTGACCTATGAAAATGGGGCTTTAAAAGAGTTTGTCAGCCTATGTTCATTGTCTGTCACTTTCTAATAGCTTTAGAATGTGTAGATCAGTTGCAATTAAATTTGACAGAGGGTTGGAGGCCTCAAAGACAATTATATTTTCTTGAGTATCGTTAAAACTAGCCCTGTTACGGTGCGAAAGACTTAAATTTATGTCTTCAGCAGTGAAGAGACTGACCTATGAGTTCTGTGTGCCCTCAGCAGCTGTCTTGAGTGCAGTGGCAGCCTGGTCAGCATGTGCATGGTTTGGGCTAATAGCAGCAAAGAGTGCCCTTTTCTTCTTCATAGTCAGGAGACACAGGAAGAACTGAGGGTGTTGCTGCTGTACTCCTCTGATCCTGCATGGGAAGGAGCACCTCAGTGGCCCTCCTTGTAAGACCTGGCAGCAATCTCAGTGGGTCTCAGAGCCTGTTTGGTTGCTGTGTACTGAGCCTCAGTCTCCAGCCTCACATCCTTGACCAATGTTCTTCTTACCTCTGGCATCTGGGCATCCTCAGGAGATCTTGTGAGCTCCTTTTCTGCAGCTGCTGGTTTGTATCCTTCCAGCCTTCAGAGCATTTCAGCTTGTTCTTTGTATCAATAACCTACCAAAGAGATTTTTAAATTTTAGGGGTTTTCTAATTACTTTGTTGCCTAATACAATATCACTGACCTTTTAGAATTGATTAAAGCTGAATTTTGGGTAACTTAATCTAAGATGAGCAAAAAAATCTTGTTCATAGAAGTATGTATAAAGGTAGAGAAATTTTGAAGAAGTCAGAGATGGGACTGTTTAAGCTTGAAATTAGCTATCTAGCCCAGTCAGGCTGTGAACATGTTATGGGGATTTATCAGTAGCGTTTAGCTCTGGAGATCAGTGCTAAGGATATAGTCACTTGATAGAATAGATCTGCAGTCCCAATTTAGCATGTAAGTGATAGAATATACACACTAGAATCACAGGATGGCTTTGGTTGGAAGGCACCTAAAAGATCATCTTGCTCCAATCCCCCTGCTGTGCGCAGGGATGCCTTCCACTAGACCAGGTTGTTGAAAACTTCATCCAACTTGGCCTTGAACACCTCCAGGGATGGGACATCCTCAGTTTCTCTGGGCAACCTGTTCCCACTGTCTCACCACTCTTCTGTAAATAATTTCTTCCTAACGTTTAATCTAAATCTCTTCTTAGTTTGAAACCATTCCCTCTTGTCCTGTTGCTACCTGCCTGAGAAAATGTAGCCCTATAGAAGGTTATACCCCTAAGCATAATATGAAGCAGAAAAGTAGTGCATTGATAGCTGTATAGCATCTGCCCAGTTCAGACTAAATATCTTTATCCTGTTTACATGATATATTAATACTACATTTACAAGGAAATTACTTCCAGTATTACAGACTTCTGAGGCAATTCCAGAAAAACTGACCACTGCCAGCTTTTTATGCCAAATATCTGGCAAAGCACAGAGGTTTAAAAATAAATAAATAAATGAACCTTTATGCTTGTTTTTCTCCTTGAAGTGTTTTTTTGGTTTTGTTTTTGTGTTTCCCCCTGTACGTCATTGTAGTGTATATACTCAGTGTTGAACTGCTATTCAGCTAAATGGCATCATGATTTATTACCACTGACTCTGTTGTTGTTGTTCAACTTCCTATTTTGACAATTTTTACAGTCTAATTTAAAACTCCTGACATCTGTGTTTGCTTTCCAGTTTAATAATACCTTATCTTCAAAGCATAGTCTGATAAGCGTGTGTGTACTACAATAATGTTATATTGGTATTATTTGTGACAATAATAACATGTACTCTGACTAAATATACTTACTTCTGTAGGATTACAGTTGAAGTTTGAGTCACACTAGGGTAGTCTTTAGTTCTATGTAACATAAAACTCAGCAGTAGCTTAGCACTGCAGAAAATGGCTGCACCCTCCCGTTCAGGCTCCCAGGTGTTTCAGGCCTGGCCCATGGCAGCGTGGGGAGGGGGATTCACAGCACATGATATACAATGTAGAATTGTATAAAATGGCTATGTATTCATATTGTGAACCCCCTAAGAGCTGTGCTTTTCTCCCTAGCCCTCAGGAGCTGCTCATGTTGCATCTCAGGGTGAGCCCTCTGCCCGCCATCCTCGTCCCCTCACCCCTGCCCAGCCCTGCTCTCTGCAGACCTGGTGGTGTGAGGGGCCACAGCCGTGCCCCTGGAGCCTCACTGTCACCCCCCAGGCTGCCTCTTTGCCCCCTGCGTGGTGCCCACTCCAGGGGCTGGTGAGAGGGCCTGTGGAGGGAGGAGGGAACGAACATGGATGAGCTTGCCTCTTTTCCAAAGTGCCTCTTTTCCAAATTGTGGCTGGAAATGAGTTGGGGGTTGCGTGGGCAGCTCTTATTCCCAAGGATGAAGCCAATGTCCATAGGGATGCTCAGCCTGGTCAGAGGAGAGGGCGCTGCTTGCTGCTGGGCTCCTAAGGACAGCTTGGGTGGATAAAAACAAAACCAACAAATCAAATGAAAGCTTAAAAACAGAAAACCTGACTTTACTTAACACTTGTCTAGATGAGACTGGGTTTTATATTTGCCTGTCAGTTACTCTGTGTGTACATGTCTCGCACATCGGTTTAGTCTCTCTGTAGAGACATTGTTCAGGTGATTCATACCAGAACTGTGAAGTTGTGATGACTGTGTTTTTAAGCTATCAAATCCAGTGTTATAATTTCTTTCTTTGAATTGTATGTAAAGACTTCATTTTAAAGCAAGAAAATAAGAAAACCAAATAAAATATGTTAAATTGTTTTTTTGTCAGATAGTTCCTCAAAAAATGTGAAGATTCATTTATTCTTCAAAACTGTACAGTAGCTTTCTTTTTTTGAAAGTGTTGACCTTTTCCTTTTAATTATTTAGATAACAGTTTTATGTCTTAATTCAGACCTACTTCTTCTCCTCTTTATTTCTCAGGATGAAGTGGCTCATACTCTTACAGAAAGCAGAGTATTGAAAAACACCAGACACCCTTTTTTAACAGTAAGTATTTTAAGTACAGTAGCAGGTAATAGTTAACATCCGTTATGAATATGTTTTACAAATTTTGAGTTCTTTGTCATGATGATTTGTAAACAATCAGTAGCTATCTGGTGCTTGTGATATCCTTTATCAGGATATGTAATTAAGAATTCAGAAGTAAAGTTTCTAATAAATGTGTAAAGCTTTACTGTACCAAAAATAAATTTAATTGTAGAACTGTGTAACTGTTGTGCAGCTTTTTGCAGTTTTTGTATATGAACACTTCTAAAATAAAAGTTATTAATTTCACAGAGCTGTATTTTTTACCAAGAAAATTTAATTTAGAATTCAGTAAAACAATAAAAATGACTATTTATTCAAAATAAGTAGCTCACAGAGCCGCAAAACACAAAACTTTGAGTTCTACCCTTTGTCTTCATGTGGTTAATAATTAATAGGAGAGAAAGACTGAAAAGATGAAAATTTTGAGACTCTTGACAAATTACAATTAATAGATTTAACTTTACAGATGACTTTCTTCTGTAGAAGTAACTCTGATTCCTCTTGTTTGAGAGTTATATAAAAAATACGTCCCTTTATTTCAAAATATAATGAAAATGCTTTTTGAGACGGATTTTTTTTTTTTTTTTGTATTAAAATTTCAAAGTATAGCATGGAAGCTTCCCTATTTAGAAAAACTTATCTTTTTTGGAAAGCAGAAGATTGCATTTACATTGGTGGGCCAAAATATTCTTGGAAATTCAGTAAAAATGAAAGAGATCCTGCAATGTTTCCTGAATTAGAGTGTAATGGTAAGAAGCAGGGGTACCTCCCATCAAAAAATGCAACAACAGTACTGCAGTTGTAGCATCTTATTTTTCTGTTATTCTTCAGCAAGTTTTGTATTGAGCCATACAAATGTAGTTCTACTACATTTGACTTCTTTTAGGCCAAGTCTTCATCTGTAGATTTTCTGTGGCATCATCGATAAGTCAACATTGATAAATCAAAACTTTTAATTAAGATCATAACATCTGCTGCAACTTTAAAATAATATGGAAATTAATATAATAATTTGGCACTTAGCATTCTTAACATTCCATAATATGAAACTAGAGAGTCCTTGCTTTGGAAATGAAAGCATGCTGGATGTTAAGATGACTTTTAAGATTTCATTTGGGAGAAATGAAAAAGGAATATGATAATCTCTTTATGGGCGCTGTGGAAGTGGACATCATAAAGTACAGTGCGTGGAAATAGCTGTTATTGTGTATGGCGGTAAGAAATGAAGTATGAAATTGTGTGTTTTAGTAGCCATTTAATACTTTATTGTAATAAGCATGATGTTTCATATTAGTGGACATGTAGCAGAAATGAAGAAACATTTGACAGTTTTTGTGTGAATTCATATCAAGCTCCAGAAAAAAAGCTACACTTCTAATTACTCTTAAAGTTCTTAGCAAAATCAGAATTTTCTATTCAAAAATATATAATTTTGTTACAGCTTAAGTGCAAGACATTGGGTTAATATAAGATGATAATTGGTTTGATTTTGCTGTTTTCTTTGCAAGTCCTTGAAATATTCCTTCCAGACAAAGGATCGTTTGTGTTTTGTGATGGAGTATGTTAATGGAGGAGAGGTAAGTTTTAAAAAGATGTTCTGCTCTTCTAACAGTAAGGCTGTCTCTGGATTACACTTTTAAACCTTGCCTTTTTGCTTTCTAGTATCATTAAAGGGCTTTTATTAAAAAAAAAATTGAACTGTTTTATTTAAAAAAAAAGTTGACATGATTTTATATCTCTTCTGTTAAAACTAGTTCCTCTTCTGAAAAAAATATACTTCTGTATAGTGAGAAATAATTTAATGCTAGAAAAGTAATTACATATACTTGCTTATTGTTCTTTTTATTTAAGCATATTATAGCACATTCTGGCATGAAACAGTCATAATGCAGTGTAAACAAGCAAAAATAATGCTGATGAGTGTTGCTTTTGTCCTAATATGAAATGTGTGCTCTCTTTGCTGTAACTATTACAAATATCTATTGGAAAAGAGTGGAGCATTCATATTTTTCATTGCTTGTCTCCACTTCACTTGCTGTGTACTCTGGAATTTTCTACTAAAGTGCTAAACTTCTTAGTGTTGTTAGCTTTGAAGCCATTGCTGTCCTCCAGCAGCTTACTGAAGAATGAAACATCAAAAATTATACCCAGCAAATGGAATTAGAGAACTGCAAGAGGAAAGGCTTTTATCTACCTTTTAGATGCTGTTTGCTATTCAGACTGTGTCTTGTTACAACATGAACTGGGGGATTTTCCTTATTTTGTCAACTGTATGCCTCATGATAATGCTAAAGGACTAAGTATTTCCACTAGGAGTTTCTTTTATTAGAAAATTCTTTCTTCATTCAGAAATTTCTGTGGCATGATACATAATGTTTTTCATTATGTTTTAGCTCTCTTCTGCAATAAAGCTGTGCTTTGCTATAATCCCAATGTATGCAGCCCAGTGGATCCCAATTTGTCCTTGGCCATCCTCTGCAAGCCATGCCTAAATATGGTGCTATAGAGTTCTCATATGGGAGGATGGCTTGTTTAACTCAGTGTATAAATCCAGTACTGCACGTCACAGGCATTGAACCAGATGCAAAAATTTCCCTCATCAGTAAAGGGATAACAACCTTCTCTTGGACACTCAGCTGGCTTTGACATTGAATTTAAATCACTAATATTAAGTCAATAGTGTCCACATTGAGTTTTAAGTATTGTCTTTTAACTAGCTAATTCTTCATGGTTTTCCTCTGTGTAAGATCTTACCACACTTCTGTAATCTCTGGGAAGATAGTTTAAAAGTATGTTTTTAACATCATTCTGTAATTTAGCTATTTGTCTTTTTGAAAGGCACTTTTCCATCATGTTTGAATGAAGAGCAGAGCCCACAGAGGATGCTTTCAACTCCTTTCTTATGATTGAGGATGCTCTGTCTGTCTTTGGATCAATTGTAGTTCAGTCAATGCATTTCTCTGCATTGAGTGGTGCAGCTTTGTGGTTATGACTGCAAGTATTGTGTGTCATGGGTTTTTGGGTGGCAGCCTGCTTTTGCTTTGGGGATTTGAGCAATTCCAGTGTATTTGTGCTGGGACTGGGTTACTTCCTTCTTATGATGCTACTGCTTGTCAGTGTTGCTGATGTACTTTGCTGATGGTTCTCTAATTTAATGAAGCTAACTGAAGTTTTGCCACAGTGGGAAAAAACGGCATTTTGAGAGAGGAAACTTTCTTGATTTGCCCATGTGCTTCTCTTTGACTAGAGATCTGGAATAGTAAGTTGGACAAACTGTCTTTTTTAATAGTAAAATCTTTAAGCTTACCAAATTTTCTTGTGAATTTCAGACTTTAGTCAGTGTTTTCCAAAAAATACAGAAGATTTAATATTTATAAAAATAGCCTTGTTATTTACTCGGAATTACTGAAAGTTAGTTGCTCAGGGTTCAGCCAGCATTTTAACTTACATGGTACACAGATTTTTTTTTCTTTTGCTGCTTCTATCTACTATTCTGTCTGTGTTCCAAGGAAGTTACATTCCCCTAGGTATTCTGACTGTTGAAGGTGTTGAAAACTCATCTTTTAATTATATCCTTTCAGTGGAAAATTGACCATAGATGTAGTGTGCTGCTTTTGATTCTCTCCAGTTCTGTGCTACCTTCAGTGTGTTTCTGTTTAAAATTCCTTTAGATTAAATATTTCTTTTTAGGTAAACTGTTGTAAGTGAATCAATTTGTTGGGAATTTTCATGGATTATGTCTTTCAGGAACTCTATTACCCCAAGAGTTCTCCTCATGAAGGAGTTCTTGAAGTTTGTATACATGTTCTTGTCTCCTACCCACATGAAAGCAATAAAATGCCACAATTTAGGTTTCTGCCCTAGTACAGTAATAAAAACTGTGGTCAGTAGTAGGAGTTCTTGCTTCCTCTTTCTATGGTTAGAAAGGAGAACAGTCAAGGAAGGGGGCACAGAACTTCATTCTGGAGGGGAAGTAGTTGTGCTAAGAGAAGTAGTTGCATTAAATGACTGTAAGGAAGAATCTTTTATATCTATTGAAAATCTAGATCCATGGTGAAGTTAATATCCCTCTACAATAGTAACAATTTATCTTTTCCATACCTTGCTAACTTCAGGTTGGTTGGGTAGGTAATAAGAGAATATGTTACAATGTAAATGTAACTGCATCAGTTTCACTGGTCTATGGGTGTGCTCTTTTACAGTGTACAAAGCATTACAGTAAAGAATTCCCTTTTGGATTCCATAAAAAAACCAACAACCCAGCATAATATGTACTTTAATATGCTAAAGCAAACCATTAGAGGAATTTTTTTTTTCAAACAGATTATTCAGATGGAAATATTGAATATGTTTTCCTTACACTGAAAACGTTTTTCCTGCTGCCAAACACCCAATTTTGAAATAATTGTTGTGGGCCAAAAACTTAATTTTGTCTTCATTTGGTTTTGCTTTTAGGCTCTGTGGGTGAAATGTTTACCAATGTCTATTGATCATAAACTATGTTGCAGTGTATAGCTAGAATGATACATCTGCCACTGTAATTACTTCTCAATACCTTTGTTGTACTGAAGGAATTATGTTAAAGTAGCATTAAGAAATTTAAGTTTGATTTTAAGAAAACAAATATTCATCTGGCTTAGATGAGTTGACCAAATAGCCCTTTATTTTTGGGGAATACTTCTGGAGTATATATTTCCCAGTTTTTATTTCCAGTATTTTCCTTTAAAGGTTGAAAATATTTTAGGAATGAAATCTATTACATACATTACTCTGCAGAGTACACTGATTCAGCTGACTAATAAGTCGATTAACTTCCTCACTCTGCATGTAAGGGTAATTCCAGATTTTGGTCTTTGTAACAAACTTAATTGGTAATTATGTGTATAATAAAATTAGACCCTAAAATTTGTTCAGATGGTTCTCCAAATAAGAATTCTGAATCTCTGCTCCTCTTGGCATTTTTGTTCCACAGCTCTTACTTCAATTCATTAGGCAGGAGAGAACTAAATGGTTTGTTGTAATTGAACAAGTGCTATTACTGTCTAGAAAAAAAAGATAAAGAAAAAGACAGAGGATTTACAGCCTACTTAAGAAAAAATAAGTAAACAAGGGAATGTTCCTTAGCCTTAAATTATGATAGATAAGGGTGCTATATTTCTTTGGGTATAGAATGTGCCAAAAAGCAGTACAAAGCCTGAAACAATAAATAAATAATTTGAAATTTCAAGGTTGTTACTCCAAGTGCTTTGCAAAATCAACACTCAAATATAAATGCAGAGCTGAGCAAACCCAGTACACAACAGCAAGAGACAGATATTCAACTTACAGCATGCTAAGTAGGTCACTAGCATGTGTACTACTTTAACATGTGAATTGATACAAGGCTGTGTCTTTTATGTATTTGGCATGCTTGGATCTGCAGCTGAATATACTTCTATGTTTGATCTTTGTTTAAATTTTTCCATTAAATTTTTTTATTAGGGAAAACCCCATGACAGCATTGTTCAGTTTTTAAAGGAGTACCACGAAATTTGTAGCTCCAGTCCTCACTGTAACAATAGCACCCTCGTGTATGCCATCAAAAATGTTATGTGCAAAATGACTTTCTTTGTGCCAAAGCTATTTCTGTTGCAATTCCAGTGATTTTTATAGCACATATTTAATAACTGTAAATCAATAAATAGTGAAAATGTTGGAAACATTTTTTTAACCTTCCATCACATTTCTTTTCCTTCTTAGACTTAATAAATATAATCTTCCTGTTCTGACAATTGTAAATAAAACACAGTGGCAGAATTATTCTGAAATAGTGAAACAGCTAAATAATTAGCTGAAAATTATGCTTTAATCCCCCTGTAATCTCCCTGCTTTTTCTGTTATAATTTTAGAATCTGCTTAATATCTTTAGCATATATCTGAGTGTATGAATGCACTTTTAATGTGCATTTTTATATCTTAATGTATGTTCATTCAAAACTAGCAAGTATGGTTTGGTGACAACTCTGTTAGGTGCTATAATAATGTGAAGAACAGTGTAATGTGAAGACACTGTAGTGTCACATATACATTAAAATAAGCTGACTTAGAAGCTCACAGTTTCTTCGACAAACACAAATGTTGTTAGTTATTTATAGCTGGTCATTTTACTTTGAAGTATTTTTAATTAATATCAATAATCTGTTGGAAATAAACACTGAAGAAAGTAAATATTTTGTCTGTTAATTTGTCAGGCAATCAACTTTCAGATTCAGATTTGGGACATTTTTTAAATGGAACCTAAAACAAAAATATTGGTGACAAGTATCCTGAAATCTTAGAATTTTCCAAGGCTGCTGTTCAGCTACTGGATTAGTCTCTTTCAAACAGAAAATTGCAGTAGTCCTTTAGAATACATATTAAATGTAGGGCTAACTGGAAGTTACAAATTTTCAAAGTGTGTTGACCTATATTTTTAATTACTTTTAATCCATCAAAACAAAACAGCACTCTGAAAAATGAGTATCACCAGCTCATTATTTATGAAAGGGACTATGAAACAGACACAAAGGCATGAATTATGTAAATTTTGTATTTTGATTTATGTGAATGAAATTCTGCTTAGTGGTATTTATTTTCTATTTAAATACTACGGAAACGTGTGGAAAGGACCACACAAATTGGGAAATGTACTTTTAACCAGTTTGGTAATACATGAAGCTTAATTTCATGAAGTCAGACTTGGTTGCTTAGTGTAGATGGGTCTTGTGCTTGCAGCCATCAGTACAGAGAGCAAGTCAGAGAGAGCTCATGTCCCACCAGGGACTGGTGCCTAAAGAGGCGAGCAACAGGAGCAACAGACACAGCTGCAAAATAAAGATCCTCCTTGTCATGCAGGTTTTCCATTTTTATGCAGGGTGTCTTGAGCACTGGATAAGAAGTTGAAAGGGGAATCTGGATATATTGAACAAAATTTTGAATATTTTCTTTAAATCATAGTGCAGTTTCTGTATTCTGTGAAGTCTCTGCTTATACAGATATATGCTGCCAAAAGGCTAAGTTTACGAGAATTTTGTAAGACAAAAGTGGTACACCTATTATGAATTACAGTTCTCAGGAAAGAAGTTGTCTTCTAATTCTTAGCAGTGACTTTTTAATTATGTTTTGAAAAGTCACAAAATTATCAAGGTTTGAAGCAACCTTCAAGATTATTTAGTCCAACCATCAACTCAGCACCACCATAATCACCACTAAACCCTATCCCCAAGTGCTACATCCAGAAGTCCACCTACTGAAAATAGCTGCAGTAATTCCTACACTGTTCGGTGCCATGTGAATAGTGTAGATTTTCTAAAGGCATAAAGTAGGATGTGATAAAGACAGATTAAGCACATCATTGGCTTTTTCTTATTGGTTAGCTTTTGGAGTTTTTTTTAACCTACCTTGCCATTTCAGAATTCTCATCTGCTTGATATTTTAAACAGCGAAAAAAAAAAATCAGCCCAAAACTGCATGCATATGTGTTGCAGATTTCACTGTCCGTGTTTAATTTATAAATCATAAATTTATTTTATTTCTGTTTTGTTGATTGAAGCCAAAAACATTGTAACATAGCTGATCTGGTCTTAAAGAGAATACAGAAATATACTCAATAGTCTTTGCTTGAGGAATTACCCAAACTTGCTTTAAACAGTAATTAAAACTCACCATTTTAGAAAACATTTGAATTGAATAGCTAAAATGTGCTTTTTTAAGATGTTGTTCTAGGTTCTGAGGGTGATGTTTTATCCATTAAGATACTGACAACCCTACAGAGCTTCATCTTACACTTCTTCATTGCAGCTGTTGTTGCTAGCAATACATAATGACTATTATTTTTTGCTGAAAGACTTTAAAGTGTCTGCAAAGTGCTGCTACTTAGAAAGTATTAAGAGGAGACAAAACACCCAAACCAATGCTTAGATTGTAGCAAAGAAAAACACTAAATACATAGATTTGTTTTTATAAGCCCTAAGCATTGTTGATTTGCTTTCTCTAGTGACTATTTCGGCCAGCAGTATGAATGTGTGGTTTGTAAAATACTATTTCCCCGTTCAGTCCAAGTCTATTGAATAACTAGACCTTTTTCAGTTCAAAGAAAAGTTACTAAAGCACTGAAAAAAATGAGGCAGAACCAAAATCTATACATTTTAGTAGTATTTCTCAGTGGCTTAAAGCAAAAATCTGAAGAAGTGGAAGAGGGAGAAGTACAGAATGATGATGTTGTGTACTTTTTTTTTTTTTTCCTCTGGTAACTGAAGGTTAAATGAGTAGCAAGCAGAATGCCTTAAACAAGATTGGTATATTGATTAAAACGCTGATTTAACAGCTCGCTTTCTCCCTTTGGAAACCTGGAAAAGATAAGCCAGCTGCTGTCTAAGAGTGCTGAGTGTCCACTGAGAGTACACTATCTATCATCACAATATGGTGATGAGAGGTGTTTTATGTTTGTGTTAATTTCCCCCACTAAATCAGTAATTATTACAATCCTGTCCCTGCTGTTTACCCTGCAGCTGTTTTTCCATTTGTCGAGAGAGCGGGTGTTCTCAGAGGACCGCACACGCTTCTATGGTGCAGAAATTGTCTCTGCCCTGGACTATCTGCATTCTGGGAAGATTGTGTACCGTGATCTCAAGGTAAAAAAAGAAAGAAAAAAAAGTAATCAAATTTTTGTTTTTGCAGAGACTATGGGGACGAACACAAAGTAATTATAAAGTTGCACTATTCAGAGTTAATGGGGAAAAAAAAAATCTGCTCGGTTTTAAGTTCAGTGTTTGCTGGAGGAAGTTGTTTGATATAGTAATCTCTATTCAGGTACATTCTCTGACTTCAACTTGATTATAAAGTGAAACAGGATACTGTAGTAGCAACACTTGAAGGAGATGTAAACTTCGATCCTCATCCTGCCTACACCCCTGCCCTGTTACTCATAACTTGACTTAGATTTCAGCAAAAATCTCAAATACAATTCTCCATGTCCCAAACAAGGGAAGTGGTGAATTGGGCCAATGTGACTGCATTCCTTTTATGTCAGCAAAGAGGTGTTTCTGTATGCATTGGAAACATTTAAAAGAATTCAGAATACTTTAACTGAAAAAGAATTTATTTCAGCATTGATTTCAAAATGATTTTTTCTTTCCTATCTCGGGAAAAAATCCTGTTGTTGGAATGTAGTTTGTTTCAGATCTGCCAGAGTATACAGTTGCCTGGTACTCTGTTGCTCCAGGTACTCTGACACATTGTGACCATGTTCTATGGAAAAATAACCTCTATTTTCAACAGGAGCATTTTCTAACTTGTGTAGGAGGAACCTCTAAATTCATGGCAAGACAATTTTATTATTGCTGTGTCAAGCCTTTAATTTTATGTACAGGAAATTGTGCTTTCCTGTTGCACATGCACAGTAGTGGAATCCATTCATGCAATCCTTTGTTCAGGAACCAAATAGGGGGCAATGGTAGGCAGGTTCTGCTCAGAGAGGCAAACAGAAAACAAAATACTGGGCTACGTGTTTATAGCAAAATCTGTTGTTAAAATGTGAAATGCTGTGAAATCCTGGGAAAATATTGAATTGTCTGGTCAATAAATGATAGATGATAGTTTTTTATTTAAATTCTAGATAATAAGGAAAAAAGAGTTTGACAACATTAATCTTCTGTTTCTCATGTTGTCTACTTTGCATTTTCCTTGTAACACACTTAGACTCAACAGAATATCTATGCCTTTGATTGTATTTCAGGTTTTATGTAGACTTAGAATTATAGGACTATGATTGTTCTGTGTTGGTATTTTCACTACATACCTTATAATTTGTAAAAAACCAAACCATTTTCTGTTGAAAAAAGTTGTTCAGAATGTTTTCCTTGGTTTCAGTTCCATCTGTATTTTAGGTACAGCTAATTAAAACCTTTTTGGAAAGTGATGTCGACCATTATTCTGAATGTTTTCAGATTTCAAAGCAAGGATCATATATTTAAAAAGCAATGCAAAGCATGCAGAGATATATATTCACAATTTAAGAAATGTCCTTTGCAAGTAGACAAGGAGGAATTTACCTTGGGGTTTTTTATCAGTAGCTGCCCTATCTTCAATTCTATCTATTATGGAAAAGGTTCTGGAGATTGGAGGTATTTTAAGGATTTATCTATACAGGCTGTTTCATTACAGTATAGAGAGTAAAAAGTATCTTGATTAATGGCTGTCATGTTAGAGCAAAGGAAACCTTTACAGTCATTGACCTGAGATTTACTATTGTAAACTGTATTAAAGTATTAATTTATTATGTAACTTGTGTGGCAGAAAAAACTTATATGCTGTAATATAGTAGATACTGTGTTTTTTTAAATTACAAATGAATTACATTCTGTTTCAAGGAATAACTCTGTTTTTACAAAATTGATGATGTAATGCAGCAATCTGTCCTATTAAGAAATACTAAGGGATTGTTTTTCTTCCCAACATACAGTTAGAAAATCTAATGTTGGATAAAGATGGACACATAAAAATTACAGATTTTGGACTTTGCAAAGAAGGAATCACAGATGCAGCAACTATGAAAACATTCTGTGGTACTCCAGAGTACCTGGCACCTGAGGTATGATTTAGAATATTTTCTTATAATACTATATAAAATGTTTCTTTTCCATTTAATTTTAGACTGACAGTCTGCCTGATTAATACTCTATAGCTGTTATTCAGAATGGAATATGTTGCTATTCTTTGTGGTGATTGTATATATTGGTGCTCTGCTTCTTAGTGTTTAAAAAGGCCTCTAACGTGCATTTTCCTTCTCATGTTTGCCTTCCTCTGTTAAAGTTTTTATCTTCGATGATTTCTTCAAAAATAATCTTCCATCTGTCTGTCACTTGGAACATATGATCCTGCTTGACTGAGCTGTATAACTAGCATTTATATAGCCTCAGTGGAGGCGAGGGGGAATAGGAGGGTACTGAGTTTGATGGGCTTTATCTGAATTCCCCAGTTGCAGGGAGATTGAGTTGAAATTTGAGATATTTCTGCTAAAAGAAATTGAGTGTATCGACCTCAGAACTGGTTGAGATGGGCACTAAAGCTGGCTGTTTCCTAGTATGTAAGCAGAAGTGGCATCCCAGAGTGTGCCACCCCATCTTTCCCATTAGCTGTCACTCAGATTGACAAGCATCACACTCCTCAAGGATTGATAAAAAGATGGACATCAATACATGGCTTTGGTTCCCCTTGCAGCTCTGGTTTGGCCACTTGAGAATCTGTTGTGGAAGCTCAAGTCATCCAAAAGATCTGTTGCAGTACTATTAGTGCTGCTGGCTCTGCCTCTGATGCCTCCTGAGGAAAGACAAGGGAAGCACCAAGACTGTGTTTTTGCCCTGGCTTCAGTCAACAATACCAAAGATATCTGGTGCTCAGAAATGTCACTGCCTCTCCTCAGGGGCTACCAAATACAACTCCAGTACTGATATGAAAAACAGCCTAATTTTTTTTACTTAACACTAAGGATTCTGTGGATGTTGAATTAGCCCTTATTTTTACTCTTGTCAGTATTCAAGATTTCTAACTGACATAGTGCATACCTCATACTGAGATAACTTTTTAGTCAACCTAAAGGGCTTTAAAAGACCCTTCAGTCCTACCATTTCGTTGAAGAAAGCTTTCAGAGGGATTTCCTGCCTCTTGCAGTAACTCTGCACTACAATAAGGCTTTGTTACTAGGTATTGTCTTTGAAGAACAATATGCTTTAGTTTGAAAGGGGGAGGCACTGATTAGATATAGGTCTTTATTCTCCTATTTTCAGCAGCACTGAATCCTGAGTAACAGTCACAAGCCCTGGAGCCTGCTTCATCAAGCAATTTTGATTACATTTTTGTTTTTTATTCTAAGCCTTGAAATTAAGGAATGTCAAAGAAACAGGTACACAACACCTTCTGGATAATGCTGGCTGGAAATTAACATTTTAGGATGGCTAGATATACAAGTTTGAAAGTCTTTCCAAATCTCTTGAAGTCCCTTTCAGTTGACAAAGAGGAAATTGAATTGAACTGCTAATAGCTGGCTATAAGTCAATGTGGTAGGTAGAGTTATTGAACCCATTTTGGATGATAGCAAGATCTTTTGATACATTATTTCTCCAACAGTAAACATCAGTACTTTTAGGAGCCACTAGCTTTCTCTTCATTCACTGCTACTATCTTTCTTGACTTTTTTGAAAACATGTTAGCTATGTTTCATCAAACGTGGTTTTAGACACTCAGCTCAAGTTACTTGATCCAGTTTGCTTTTCTATTATCTAGAAGCCCCACTTTTCTGCTCTGCCTCCCATTATGAGTGTTTTTGGAGACCTGCCCTGTAAAAATCTGTCTTGAAGGAAATTGATTCTTCATTAACCTTGGGAACAAGGGAACTCATTCCTTTTTCCCTCAGAGATAAAGGGTTTTGAGCAAGCAACCTAGATAGGTTCCTGATATGACATGAGAAGGCTCAACCTCTTTAGCTGGATAGCTGCTCACCTGAGACCACTCTACCTATTTTTGTCAGGGAAGCTGACTGATAAAGGGATGTCAAGAGCCTGGGTCCTCCAGTCTATTTGTGTGCAAGTTTCAGAAAATGAATGCTCAAAAATCACTTCTCTTTGCAGTTCAGGCCTCAGAAATAATTTTCAGGTGCCAAAGATTTACTACCTTGTGACAAACTTCAGAGCATGAGAACCTAATGTAACAACTGGACTTTAATCCTGTTACCATGCTGAATTCCTGCCTGTCTATGCCAAGACAAGTGGCAGCATATACTTATATTTTGCCTGGTCATGGTACATTTAAAGGCAAATGCCTTTTAGCCTTTCTTTAGAAGCAACATATTCATTCTCCAATTATATGGAAAATCTATTCATCATCTGTCCTTTTAATAACATTCTTGCATCCTTTTTTTCCTTCTGTGTCAGGTGTAATGATGCATCCCTTCTGCAGGTTTTTTAGTTTAATTTCCCATGTACTTTCTGGCTGCTGGTAGAGAACACTAGAACAGTGTACAGTGTAACACACAGGGTCCCGAGAGTTCTGCCTAGCACTCCAGTAGGCAGTGGACCAGGAGCATTGCATTGGTGGGAATCCACACCCAGCCTGAAAACTGACAATATTTTCTTTCGCAGTAATTGTGGTTTCAGTTCCAAACTTGTTTTTTTTAATGCCTTTTGCACCACTGTTTGAGGCATAGAGTCCTGCTCACTGTTCTATCTCTTTACAAAAACTATGTTGCAGATGCTTCCAACAGTAAAAGAGGGAAGTAGCTAAGACAGATTAAGGTATATTTCCTCCTTGCATGACAGTCTCTGAGACGAAGGTATCTTTGTGGATCAGTACAGAATTATTACCCAGGACAATTTTAGAATTACTCTTGATCAGTAAATAAGCCTACCTGTTGCTGCATTTTCCTCACAGACTTTATGTTTCTAAGATTAAAACAGTCCTTCTGACCCTCTGTTAAAAAGACTCTTCTATCTCACATTGATAGGCCCTGACCTCTCATATAGGACCTGACACTGACTGTGTAGATAATTAGGAGATCCAGAAAAATGCCCCTGGTCATGTAGAGATCAAAAGGATGATGTGACACAGAAGAAAAACTGTAATGAACTTGCCAGGTTAGAGTAAATTTTCATCTGTGGGGATAGAATTCTAGAGCATCACTGATTTATCATTTGTGGAACCCATATGGAAGTTAATGTGTACTTTCACCACACACTGAGCTGTTAAGGGCATGCAGGGCTTCTGGCTAAGTGGCCATAGGTGCATTCCCTTTCTATTCTCCTGTCCTAGCCCTTCCCTGTTATCCAACACTAGTTTTCTGTGGTCTAAAGAAAATTAAAATAGCATTGACTGTGTTTGTCTTGCATCACTATATGCTGAGCATAAAATACAATAGGGTATGAACACATCCTCTAGGAAGAAAATAGTTGCTACTGCCAAATAGCAGGGCTTATATTTGTTAACAGTACAGATGTACATTTCTCACACTTAGTGAAGAATGAGCAAGTAACTTTCTGTTTGTGAAATTATGTCGTTTTTTGAGAATAATTTGCTTGTATAATAGTGAAATTACCCTTGTCATCTGTAATAGAACTAACACAAGCCTAATTTTTTTGTGTGTGTTTAAGTGTAGTGGTAATAGTTAATAATTCCCTCTGCTGTAAGAATCTGTGGCACTCCCCATTTGAAAGGTATAAAATGTGTTACAATTTCTCACTTAGTAGTTTTTCAGGTTAAAGAGACTATTTCTTAAAAGTCAAAGAAACTTAGAAGTTTGTTATTCTTCAAAGTAAACTGGATCATTAAGGGATCATTATGGTGTCAGAAAATATTCATTGATGCAATGAGAAAAAGATGAATTGTGATCCCATTTAGGTAACACTTGGTATGCTTGATTTTTTTTCCAAAAAATGCTTCTTTTGCGATTTTGGAGTGGCAAAGGCAGGACAGGACCACATGTCTTTTACAGGCAGTATCACTTGCTTAAAAAAGAAAGAATACAACTGAGAAAGTACTTGTAAATATACCTGTGAGTCTTAAAAGCAGTTTGAATTTTGATAGTTTCAGTTGTCTGTCAAGGATGAGATCTGCTAATAAAGCTACAGACTGGTACAGACTTCCTTTAATAGAACATTCAGGAAATGAAGCTACTTGGGCAGATAAGTAAAATTTCTTTGGGGTCTGATAATTTATAAAGATGTTTTCTTGGATGAGATAGCAGTTTCTGGATCTCTGTATTTCAGTTCAAGTTCCTAGGACTAAGTGCACAGTCTTTGTTATAGGAGAGCAGTCAAATGTTGTACTAAGTTTTCGTGTCATGGGAGAGACAAGCTTTAAATACCAGAAATTACGTTTGAAGTTTTAAATCTTTCTAATAACAGAAGTTGTTTTGACTCTGAACAATTCTGTAATAGACTTCATGGATGTCATTCAAATGACTTTTAAAAGATGTAGACGATCAGCGATGTGTAGGTGATTCTAATAGCAGGGAAAATGGAAGGATATCATTATGTTTTATTGGCATAAAGATATAGATTAGGTGGATGAATGTGCATAAAAGTGGTTCATATGTACAGATTAGATGGATACATTTCTATAAGAACAGTTGCATTTTATTTAAAAAAGCAAACTATTTCAATATAGTTTATGCAGTTACAGTCACTCAAAAGTATGTGACAATGAACAAGAAAGGAGCAGATTCATAGCCTTTACCCCTAGACAGGAGAAGATGTGCATGTCCTGTAACTTATTTTAAAATAAGATCAGTGAGGATTAAGGAAATATTAAGATCAATTATACAATGCTTATTTGGCCAGTATTTTTTTAGTGGTTGTTCTTTTAAAAACGGGAGTGAGAGAGATCATGTGTAATCAATTATTTCCCTGAGTTTTATCTCATAGTAGTGCAGGATAGAACTCTTTTATCAAGAGGCAACTGCTGTCTCTCCTCACACTTCACATAATTTCTTACTTACCGCTGTTCCTCTTGGGAAGGATATGGCTTTGATGTAATCTAGAGCTTGGCCATCAAAGTTCAGTGACAGAATTTCAGCAAGGGAAAGCAGGCATACTTATAATAAGAAAACCACACTTTTTTCATGCTTCCCGGAATTTAAGTGAATTTTCTAAGAGTGTTGTGGTATATACAGGTTACAAAAAGCTGACAATAGAGTCAGAGAAAGAATTTTGTCACTTGTGGAGCTATACATTTATTTTATTCTTTTAACACCTGCTTGGTTTGGATCAGGATATTTGCCAAAGGCAATCTGGTGATATTTTGGAGTGAGACTATGATGATCTGCCACATAACTCGTCTGATACAAGTTCAAACTAAGTGCTATGTGTGTAGGCAGAGAGGGAACTACCGAAATGCACTGAGAGGCTAACAACAGGAGTGGATGTTTCCAGTTTTTGCAGGCATCATGACAAAGCGTTGCTCTTAACAGGGATTTTAATGCAGATAGACGTTGCAATGCCAGTGTTAAAGAAGAGCTCCTTAAAGTCTTGGGAGAAACAGGAAGGCACTTGTTTTGCAAACAGCTTGATGAAAGCAGCCAACATTGTGGGTAAACTGAGGCAGGCCAGTTGAGGGAGATCAGCTAAGGTGAGAATGTTAAAACTTCAGCTCACTCTACTACAGAGAAAATGAAGTTGCATGGATAGTACAGCTGAAGCCTCTTTTCCCTCTTTCCCCCTTTTCTCCCTCTTCCCCTTTTTTCCCTTTTCTAGAGAGGAGAATTTGAGTACACTGAAGGAGGATAGTAAGGGAGACTAATAGGAGGGAAAGGAAATTAATGAAATGAATGTCACTGGTAGGTTGATAGGTCAGAAAACACATATTAGAGCTTAGAAGATTTTTCTTAAGGGGAAAAATGTGATTTTGGGCAGGAAAGAGAGTTTGGACTAAAGACTGTTATGTTATTTTGTTAATATTTTGTAAATAGGAACTGATAAGATGTGTTGTGGGGAGACACAAATGGCAGGAGGAATTGATGAACAACTTAAAACTGAGGAGAAGCTTGCTGAAGAGTTGTTTGGTTAGGATTATAGAGGAACTGAAGGACAGAATAATTTTTGTCGTGACTTATGCAATTTCCTTTTAATCTCCTTTTCTGTTATATTTCATTTGAGTTTGAAGATAATTGAGGCATCAATGTAATGTGCTTTTTGAAACTCTATGCAATGTTTTATAAATAATAGTTATGTGCCATTATTTTCCACCTCTAGAACTACTGGATGGAAAAGGGAATTAGTGGAAATGGCATAAATTAAGGGAGGGCTGCTGTTAAGATGTTGCAAGATGGATATGCATTCACGAGGTTTTAAGACTGGTGTGAACTTCTAAGACTTGGAAAAAAGAGACAGTGGAAAAGAAACTTTATGTTGAGCTCAATTTTCCATTGTGTTCTAGAGGGCAAGCTCTCACTCATATTTTGTTACCTCTGGTAAGCACTAATAGAAGACTGATTGTTGAATGTATTTAGGGGAAGGGGCAGTTCTTGTTTTTATTGCGTTCACTTTCTTTATTTTGTTCATTTTCTTTAATGTTAATTCTTTCTTCAGAGAAAGGATAATGAGACACTCTGCCAAATGGTCTGCAATGATAAAAACGTGCTGGTGTTCTGTTTCATATGGTTTTGCTGAAGTCGTGATAGGCACCTGATTCGAGCAGTGCTTCTCTAAAAAGATGGAAAAAAAATTCTGTATGAAATTCTCATAATGTGAGGTTAATGTGTGATTTAGAGGATTGGAAGTAAGCTTGTTTTTCCAGCTTTAGTCTTGTTTTGTTCTTTTCCTGTGAAAACCGTATTGAGAAGTGCATTTACAAGCAGAAATGCTGTGTCTTAGCATGATAGAGTCCTGGAAACAGACACCTCCATCATTCAGCTTTTGTGCCGTGATGGAATTTTCCAATTACTTTTCACCTAAATCGAGAAGCCATATCTGCTGCATAGTTTGGAATTGCATTTTATTTCTATGCATTTCTACCCTAGGCTTAGTGTCTTTGCTTCTCCAGGCATTTTCTATGAGATTTCTTACACCCTTGTAACTATGAGATCCCTTTATCCTTGTCCTGTGGTAGCCTGGAGAGAAGACACAGGCTGTGACTGTCCAGAAGTAGGCTGCTTGCAGCATCTTATCCTGTGCCTCAGGCAACATTGTGCAGACAGACTCAGACAAGAGGGATGTGTGAACTCGTGTGGATATATTTCTGGGTTTTGTTCCTCCCTTTCAATACAATCTTTTTAGTGCTGAGCTAATTATGTAGTCTCAGTTTTAGTGTTGAGTTAGAGTACCTGATCAACTTTCCAACTGTAAAACGGTTTGAAAATCAAATGTAGCTTACATGCAAGACCCAACAAAATTAGAAGTGTTAAGTACGTTTTGGCAGTTCACTTTTATTATGCCCAGTCCTCAAATGTACCAGCAGACAATCATCTGAATGTTAGTTATTTTTCACATGCTTATGTGATCACACAAAAAGTACATGCTAAAAAGAAGCAGATGGTGACAGATGGGGAAGGTTGAATAAGGTGGTTTTGGAAACCTAGAAAAATGCACTTCTGTAATAGTGTAAAAATAAAAATTCTTTGATCGCCAAGTTAGAATGAACAAAATAGAGTGCCCTCCCCAACACCCCCCCCGAGAAAAAAACTCAATCCAAAACTTTACTGATAAAAAGAAATGGAACCTATGAGTGTTCAATATATATTTAGCAAAGTATGTTGTAGAGTGTTGCTTTGTCCAAGGATAGAACATTAATTTTTATCAGCCAGAGACTTAGAAAGGTGGTAGTTTTATTCTTTCTTTCTTATAGAATTATGAATTCAAATCTGTTGTGTTCTACGCTCAAAGAATGCTGTCAGAAAGGTGGTTCTTATAGTAAAACATTGGCAGTGTTGCAGGTTATGATAGTATTTTTCTTCTGATGCCACAAAAAGCTTTTAACCCTCTTATTTTAATGGTAAATAAATTACATGTGTAATGAGGATATCTGTAGGACTATAGCTAATCTGTGGTAGGTAGCATTACCTCTTTCTCATACAGGCAAATCTAAAGCTAAGTAAATAGAAAAGGTCTAAGCAACAACAAAAAAATCATCTTTTGGTGGACCCCATCTAAGGACATACCCTATTATGTGGGTTGAATATTTGTTTATTCATGTGCATTAATTTAATGAAATCTCAACATTTGTATCTATTGAGTTAGATAAAAAATATTAAGTTCCTTTAAAAAATTTCCAATTATGAGATTTATTTTATTCCATAAAATAATAAAGTATCTAACCTGCTGAATATTAATTTTCAAGTCTTCTACCAACACTGATGCCATAACTATTTTTTTGTTTTGTATTTCAATAGGTGTTTGTCTTAACTTACAGTATGAGACGTTACTGTTTCCTGGTGAGGCAGAATATTTTGCTTAAAAACCAAGAAACCTCAACTTGTGATAACGTGTTCTCATTTTCTTGAAAGCATAGTTTACTCACTACCTGAGCAGTGTAGTTATGCTGTTGTGTTTTGCTTAACTGATTTTTCTTCTGGCTTCAGAAGGATAGTTGAAATTTATTTTCTCTGTGTTTACCTAGATGCTTCATGCATAATCTGATTCTTAGCAGAGGCACAATAGAATTTATTCTACCTGTGGAAGAGTGGTTTAGTGTTGGCTTGTGCTCTTGAACAGCTGTCTGTTGTATATTTGGCAACATTCTGTTTCTGGGTGAGGACCAGTGAAGGGGGGTTGAGGAGGAATAGCATCTATGCCTGAAAATATTTTCCCTTCTGATTTATGGGAGATTCACAATATGGAATTTTCTCTTTACACTAGAGTTCCAAGCCCCAGATTATTTTTTTACATTGTGAGGAAATGAAAATGCAGGAAGCTGTTTTACCTTGAAATGCTCGGATCTCATGTAAATTCAAATTTGGTCTTTTTTTCTGTTTGGTTATCACTTATCATGTTTTAGAGTCCCACATTCTGTCTTCTTATGATCCTAAGTCATCAAAAATGCTGGTGACTTGAATTTGAGCACTTTTGTCAGCTTGGTATTGCCAGTGGGCCCCAGAGGTGAAAATGATGAAAGGTGGACAAGGCAGGGTATCCATAGCAGAACATCATTTATTGGCAAGAACTGGTACCAAGATCAAAACCTGGGGAGCATTTAGATGAGGGTAGGAAAGCATTGCTTTGTTACACAGACAGAAGAATTGCTGCAACATCAGATTATTAGCACAAAAATTAGACTTTCTCCTGAAAGCAGATAACCAATAATGCAATAAGAATTTGCATTTTCATGCTACCTGGGTAATCTCACCAGTCACAAAAATTAGTTGTCCACATGCAGTACCAGACTTCTCAAGGGAAAAGATATAACAAATATGTAAAAATAATAAAACAAACAGAATACTAGAAAAAAGGTTAGCTCAACACTGTCCATAAACTTTTGTATTCAAACCAGAACTTTAAAGCAGAGAGTAATTTTCTAGTAAAACATCTTTTTTTGTAAAACAAGTATGACAATTCTTATAAAGACTGTCTCAATAATATTGCTTGAAACTTTTTCATTACTTTTCACTTAATCAATACAAACATTATTTCCATCTCAGCAAAAGCCTCTAGTTTTTCTGAGAATAATGAAGCATAAATAAAAGCTGAACAAATGCCATTTAACATCAGTAAATATTCAAAATAATTTCAGGAAATAAGAGCAACTAGAAAGACATAACACAGTATTATCATTATTTATTACTTCTTGCACGTCCTGCATCTTATGGCAGTGTATGTTTTAGAGACTACTGCCAGTGCAGTTATAATTAATACAGACATGAACAGGTCTTAAGATTTTCTTCTAATGGTAGAGTGGGTAGAATTATGAGAAGCAATTACCGTCTTTTTGGAGACTGAAATGATATTTTGCTTTTATTTGTTGCCCTTCTATGAAAGGTGTCTTTTGAGGGGTCTTTTTAATGTGATGTGGTTTTCTTGAGTTTCTTTTTCACCAGTGTTGCCATTGGTTTCTTACAGCCCTTGTTAGAATACTCTTTTTCATGTGCAGTAATTTCCCTTCCCTTCCCTTCCCTTCCCTTCCCTTCCCTTCCCTTCCCTTCCCTTCCCTTCCCTTCCCTTCCCTTCCCTTCCCTTCCCTTCCCTTCCCTTCCCTTCCCTTCCCTTCCCTTCCCTTCCCTTCCCTTCCCTTCCCTTCCCTTCCCTTCCCTTCCCTTCCCTTCCCTTCCCTTCCCTTCCCTTCCCTTCCCTTCCCTTCCCTTCCCTTCCCTTCCCTTCCCTTCCCTTCCCTTCCCTTCCCTTCCCTTCCCTTCCCTTCCCTGCCCTGCCCTGCCCTGCCCTGCCCTGCCCTGCCCTGCCCTGCCCTGCCCTGCCCTTCCCTGCCCTTCCCTTCCCTTCCCTTCCCTTCCCTTCCCTTCCCTTCCCTTCCCTTCCCTTCCCTTCCCTGCCCTTCCCTGCCCTTCCCTGCCCTTCCCTGCCCTTCCCTGCCCTGCCCTTCCCTGCCCTTCCCTGCCCTTCCCTGCCCTTCCCTGCCCTGCCCTGCCCTGCCCTTCCCTGCCCTTCCCTGCCCTGCCCTTCCCTGCCCTGCCCTTCCCTGCCCTTCCCTGCCCTTCCCTGCCCTGCCCTTCCCTGCCCTTCCCTTCCCTGCCCTGCCCTGCCCTGCCCTGCCCTGCCCTGCCCTGCCCTGCCCTTCTTTGTCCTTTTCTTGAATTATACTGAAGTCTGTCTCTTCCAGGATATTAAATGCATTCATTAGTATTGCATGCTCTTCACTCTAGGAAGCTTTGCTTAATTCACATTTATATCAGCATATACTATTTCTGATACAGCACATATGCCAACAAAAGAAACAAACAAACTGGTTTGCTATGTATTTTATAAGAGTACATAACAAAAAGCTAGGTGAGATGGGCTGAATCTCAAATACAAAAATGTAATAGGAAGATAGTTTACATTAGGGCCAGAAGTAAAAATAGATAAAGAATGGAGAAAACTACCTGCAAAAATTAGAGCAGTGGAAAATCTCAGCTCTATTTCCCAAGCTATCTATAATCTTGACATTTTGTCTTTTCAGCTGTGTATAATAAAACCAGTAAGCACTCATTTAAATGGTTGTTTTGGTTTTTTTTACTATTGATGCAGCAACTCTTTTCATACCAAGATACAGTTATAGTAACTGAATTGTGTAATTCTTGTTGAACATGCCCTTCTGCAGGATGGATTTTCATATATCTGGGTAAAAGTCTGTGTCTGTAAAAAAGTATGTATCACCTTTGTTCATTCGTGTTAGATTATAAACTTTCTTATTGTTGTAGTTGTTACCACAGATGATAGAAACTTCTCTTGAAGAATACGTGGGTGAATATTTGTTAACAGACCAACAACTATAGCAATAAAAATGTGTGAAGGGTTACCAGGAATGCTTAAGGAACATACACTCCACCTGAACTGTAAGGTTAATTGAAAACAGTTTTTTCCCCCTTAAATTAACAGTACATTGGTTTATCCAAGTTCTCAGTTTTCTTTCACAACATAGGTGTGCAGACAGTTTGTTTAGATGTTTAAATATTTTCCCATCTGTTCTGTCAAAATTATTGATTGAGCAACAAGCTACTCCTAATGTCCTATCTGAAGGTCCATATCTAATGGATTAGGAGAAACCTTACTAGGTCAAAAATATAATGGCTTTTCTGCTAAGTTGCCTTGATTATCTAGCACAAAATGTAAGTCAACTATTTTGATATTGTTCTTTTAGAGATAAAAACCAATGCTGACAACTCTTTGTATAAGATTGACAATGAATTTAATGAAGCCTTTCATGCTCAAGGTTACTGCTAAATTTGTGTTTGCAGAGTCCAGACATTACAGCAACTAAATACCACTTAGAGGTATGTGGTAAATACAGCTCCTGATGGTGTGAATTTCTTCTGTGCAACCAAAAATCTTCCAGACTCTGCTCATCAGGGATGTTGTATTTCAAGAAATTGCAATGAAGAAGGATTAAGGGATTTTCTACATTGAGCTCAGATTGTTTGAGGTAGTCACATCTCGCTTAGTGTTCTGTGATTAGTAAAATATAGGAGAGAATTCTAAGTCCCACCTAGGGCAAGTGGAAGTACATGATTGACTTAAGATGGTCACAGACTTCACCTGCTATACTGCTGGCTCACCTCCTAAAAAAAATAATTTTTGCAGAAACTTGTAAAAGCATTGCATGTATATGTATCAACTTCTCTTTGGCATTCATTGTCTGCTTCCTATGTCTCTGCCCCAAGCCCTTGTAAATAGGAGTTTGCAGATGTGTCTCAAGCTGTTGCCTCCAAAAAACCTTTCACCTCTTAGTCACTGAAGCAATAAAAATAATAAAATATATTTTTTCACTGGTTTTCACCATAAAATTAAATGGAAATCAAATTCTGTGGACTGTTTGTTAGGCTCTTAAAGGAGTGACATGCAAAGGACCTGGAGATATATTGACTGATAAACCTAAAGATTAAAATCTACAGCCACCAGTGAAATAAAGGAAGAAGTAGTTTCTGTGTGTTTTATATTCTGGGAAAGAGAAAACTTTTAGCGCTAGTAACAATCTTTTTTTTCAAGTACAAGACCGTGGGCTTCTCAGCATTGGGGAATAGATAATATAGATAAGATAGTGCTTTTTTTGTCAATAAATGTAAACACAAGAGTATTTTTCTTCATTGATCTGTAATTACTTGCCAACAAAATGAATTACTATGTGTGAGGGAAAAACGCAACTGAATTACTGCAATCTTAGCAATCCTGCAGTGTTTTTGTGCTGTCTTAATCATCACAAAGGCAAAGGTTGCTCTGTGAACTGAATTGTTTATTTTGTATGTAGGGCTTTACAGTCTGCTCTGTACAAAGCACTATTCTGTTGTATACTTGGTCACTGCCAGTAATACTCTCCAGAAACCCCAAGGTGTGCAGAGACAGTGGAATCACTACACAATACTTTATTTTCCCTTGTTTACTGCTCTCTCAGTAAATTAAAAAAAATTTGTGTTGTGGCTTTTTGACCACAATACAAATGAAATTTTTAAGGTAAATAAATAGCTGTCCCTTAGCTGAAGCTCTGAAACATAGAAGCATTAAAGTACCTGAAAATGCCTGGCAGCAGATGCTTGGCTAATGTTTCTTGCTTGTTAAAATAGTGTGTGTTACTTAACCTTTTGCATATTTATGTAAGAAGGGAAAATACAAACTTCAGTAGCACCTCTGCAGCTGTTTTTAAAGGACCCATATAAACCCAGGCTGTGTCCTCTCACTGCAGGCGTAGGTGTGAGTTAGAGGAGCGACAATGCCTGTAAAAACTATAGTGGTTTCAGTGCAGCAATGAGTTTATGCCCACTTTGGAATGTTTATGCCCTGTTATACTGCTGGAGTGATTCAGAGAAATGCAGGTTGGGAAGAGAAGCAGGGCCTTAATCTTCACCCTAAGTGAGCACAGCTGTTACAGCTGTCTGTGTGTGCAGGAAAAACTGGCAGAGTCAGTGTAACTTCTGTGTCAGTGTAACTTTGGGGCAGAGATTGGCAAGCACTTCTTTCTGCAGCAATGCCACACCTGATGCTGCCCATGTTCTCACTTGTGCTACTGCAACTGTTCACATGGCAATTCAGTAGTTTAGGTCAGAAAACTTGATTCATGTAAAAAATAATCCAGGGTGAAACTTTTTCCCCCTTTTTTTTCTACTATCTGATGTAGTGTGTTGAATAGCTTTGACATGTTAAGGGAAGCTGTGGTGAGAGAACAGAAACAAGAGCCTGAATTAGGCTGGCAGTGCCTCTGAAAGAACCAGTTGTTGAACCCTGAAAACAAATGGAGTAAGATTTCCCCAAGATGTATAAACGATGGGAAGTTTTTGAGTTTTATTTCCCATGATCTGTGGTACTATCCAGGCTGAACTGCGGTAAGCCAGACAGCTTTGCTCAGTGAGATGGGAAGTTTGGTACAGTGATTATGTCAGGGGTGGATGACTACAAATGTTACCCACACACTGATGTCACATTATGCTGGAGCTCCTAAAACCTCACCTAGATCTCGGCAAGGTGGCTTGGATTTTGGCACCCCCTGTATGTGAAGAGGATGAAGGAAGGGAAATTGCAAATCTGAATGATCTGAGTATTTAAGCAAATTTTGTGGAAGAAAACAGTAAGTCCATCTTTACTGTGTGGAAACACACCTTACTTGAGTATGTAGTCAGTGTAGGTGCTCTCTCTGAGCCCATGGGTTCTTTGTGATCCTTGTGTTGTACTGCCAGGAGGCATCAATACATTGCTTTACAGCAGATACCGAATGGTTGACCTTGGTTTGGTGGGCCTGCTGCTTGTTCTGCTCTGACCATGAAGAGATTGGGTTGTTGGAGCAGGGCATTGGCTTAAAGACAAATTTGTGGGTCATTATAGCAAGGGACAAGAATTGGCTGGTGGAGGCAGCTCTAAAGGGCAGCATACAAAGTCCAAGAGATCAAACTTTCCACAGTGTCTATGTTGGGCTGGGTGCTTAGACTGGTACCCTGCATATACAAGGATATCCCACAGCTACTGGAAACATAGCAGCATCACTCCTCACAACCAAAGGAGATTTTTTCTAAAAGCAGGTACCTACTTTATGGTGGGCAAAAGATTGAGTTATTTATAGGTGCAAAGCTTGCAGCTGCATGTCATGTTCATTTTAGCACTGAGTTGAAGCTTTCTTGACCTGTGTTCAGTGTAATTAAAACCAAGTCCCTCAAATCTGTTTCCAAAGGATTCTGTAATGCTAGGGCAGTGTGTACAGACATGTTCTCATGCTTGCCCTAACTGCATAGATTTGGTTGTTGGAGCCGCTGGACTCCAGCACTTCACTTCCATTGATCTGACGCAGTCTACAAATCCTGCAGTTTCTAAACACTATGAAGATTGGAAATTACTTAAAGGAAATAATAGTCTATCTTCACTGTGAATGCATTATGCACAATTTTATTACATTTTCGTTAAAATAAGTTGAGAAGTATTTTGCTTTATTTACACTATTTTCAGGCTGTTTTCCTTTTGCGTAAATGAAACCATTTTGATGCTCTTGCTTGTCTGGCTGGCTGTAAACCAGGTATTTAAACAAAAATAAAGGGTTGCCAGTTTTGCCAGCTGGGGATGAGAACCCGGCTGGTGATATGCGGGTTTGGGAGGCAGTTAATCCATCTTTTATGCTTTTTTATGATTTTATGTAAAAAGAGGTTAAAAATCACATTTGGCTCTTTCTTTGTACCACTGTTTTGTTGCTGTTGTGGGAATGCAGCAAAAGGTTGTTCATACTTTTTATTATTATTAGGTAAAGTCCTGCATAAATTACGTAAAGCTGCAAATACAATTTGCTTTAGCTATTTGCCATGTGATTTGCCTTGTTTAGAGAACAATATGTTTTATTTTCCTGTTGACTTCTTCTATAAACCATGCATGCAAACCAGACCTTAGCTTACTTGTAAAAAGAATCTACCACTGTCTCACAATTTCACGTATTTTGCTAGCTTTAAAAGAAAAGACAAACTGTACAGATGAGAGAAACAGTAGCAGTGCTAATAGCTATAGCAGAAAAATAGATAATGCTTTTATTCTGTGGCAGAAGAAGTGGTGATTTAAAGACAAGCGTCACAGATTTCATACACAGTTTTTCGGCAAATAGCTTGCAATATGCTCCAACTCATAAAACATTTAATTAATTTTAAAATGCAGGAGTTATTTTAGTTAGTTTTGTCATATGTACTTATTCAACTAATTTGTTGTATTTTACACTTTCCAAAATTTCATCCTCTATTTGGAAATACCAATGAGGTAATGAGTCTGTTTGTTTTGGCACAGTCGTAAATCATATGTGTTAATGTGTTAATATTTATGATTTTTTAATCTTATATACACCAGGAGGATTTTTAATATATTTATTTTCATCATGTTTCCACTAATAATCCTTAAGGACAGGGAAAAGTAGGAGTATGAATGCATTGCTTAGTGTGGGATTTCCAAAGTTGCCATACTGGATCAGACTGCGTGTTGGTTTTGCTAACAGCACATCCCAGATACTTCAGAGCAGGCTTGGGTTTACTGGGGGAGCAAGAGGAGAGCCAGATAAATGAGCTCAACATCCCACTATTACCCATTTCAGACAATTGCATGATAATCTACTTATGGATAAAGTTATTTCTGATCTTGTAGAGGTTGCCTTATTCATTAAAGACTGATTTACTAGCAGGTATCTAACTGACTGTTCCTGTATGTCCGTTTGAATCTGGAGGAGATCTTTGTGATGGTGATTGTGTGTGTTTCTGTGCTGTAAAAAGTATTTTGTTTTCTGGGGATTAGTTTGTTGTTGCTCTTCTTTTAAAAATCAGCCATGGGGTGCTGCCTTTCAGAATCTGCCTTCTGTGGTACAGTAACAATTTTCTATAAAGAATTATTTGCATTCTTTATAAATGTATTTCTACACTATTATTTGCATTTCTTTGATTTTTCTATTTATTGTTAAGGTTTTTTGTTTATTGTTTTAAGGTTTTTTGATAGCTCTTCTGCAGCAAATATTGATTATTTGACATACACAATCGTAGTGCCTCCTGTTTTAAGATTTCTTGACTTCTGTTTCATCCTTTTTTTGTATGAAGGGGCATGATCTACTACAAATTAATAGAATTGGAAATATATATTTAATAACATTCAATTTCCATATTGCTTGTGGTTTTTATGGGTGAATGCTGCTGTTGTGTTGTCTCCATGTCTGCAATTTAATATGAAGGTGTATTAAAGTTGAGACGCACTGCTTATATTTCTTATTCCGGTTCTCTAGCAGTGCTGGGAGAAGGGCTGTGGAATAAGTTGTTTTTTAGGTGCACAACATCGGTGACATTGTGTTAATGAATTGTATAAACTCTTCCAGTTTCTTTGTTCATAAAATACCCTCTAAGCATAGTTTTGTAGTAAACACAGTAGTGTATAAACACTGCCATATTTTTTTTTTTGTATTGGCACAGTTCAGCTGTTAGGACTATTTAATGGAATGAAACTGGCAGGAGAAAGACATTGAGGACTTTGATGTAAACAAAGACCATGAAGAAACTAAACTTGTCTTAATGAGATTGAGGTGGTTCTAAATTGGAGACTTTAGACAGGTGGGGTAAAAGAGAGGGACGTGACTGAGCAAACAGATGCTTCATACTTCTAACTGAGGCATTAGTTCCCATGTAGATAGTGTCTCTTCCCTAAGCTGTGGATGGTATAAATGGCGTGATAGAGGATATAGGAAAGGGTAAAAAGAAGTATGATTGTTTGGATCAGGTCATTGTCAATTTTTAATTTTGCTTTTAGCAGTGCAGTGCCTGGTAAGACTGGAATTTCAGTGAGCTCAGGTGTGTGTCAGTGCTGCAGTTTTGAGTCAGGTTCTGGGAGTCCTTTCAGCATACTGTGAAAATAGGAGTCTCAGAAACACATTCATATATAGACGCATCAGACTGAAATGATGCTTATGTTTATGTCTTAAAGATGCTTTTGGTTTCTGTCTCAGGTGTTAGAAGATAATGACTATGGTCGTGCAGTGGACTGGTGGGGATTAGGAGTTGTCATGTATGAGATGATGTGTGGAAGATTACCCTTCTACAACCAAGATCATGAGAAACTATTTGAACTGATACTAATGGAGGACATAAAATTTCCTCGAACTCTGTCTGCAGATGCAAAATCATTACTATCAGGCCTACTGATAAAGGATCCAAATAAGCGGTAAGTGAAATGAATTGGTTATACAGGCATAACAAATGATCTAATTGTGCTGGGTCATGTAAAAATAGGGCTGTGGTGCCTGGTCTTCCTGGCTGAAGGAGCTGTCAATCACAGGAAAAGGTCATACAGAGCCCTACAATCCCATATTTCCATTTTTTCAATGCAGCAATGATTTACAAAATGAATTTAACCAGGGAAAGGAAGAAAAGCTTGTAGAAGACAAACTTTTAAAATCATTCACAGCGAAGACAGGGATCTCTTCAGGTTTCAATGTGTACTGGAACACAGGGAAGGATCTCAATTGTTTTTCCACTATAACTTAACCCTGGGTTCACTGCCTTGTCTCATGGGCCTGCAGCACTCCTTCTTGGTGGTCACAGCAGGAAAGAGGCATAGACAGACACAGCTACATTTATTAGGGCACATAAATAAATCACATATTAGACCATTAAATTAGTAATTTGGAAAAGAATACAACTGGATTGAAATTTACAGAGAGCAGTATGAACGCAAGTATCACCCAGCTGCTGTCTGTGTTCTTTTGTGGTGGGCTTAACCCTCTGGGATTGTTGCCCAGGAGAGCCATTTTCCAGTGGCTCCAGTACTGGACCAGCAATGTCTACTATTCTGTGGCTTTAAAATCTCTGACTTTGTAAATCAGTGGGATTTGTCTGTAGGTACCTTTGTTCCCCCCAGTATCTTTGTCTTTCTTCTGAGTCTCTTGGCCTGGTTTAGGGCAGCAGACATTGTCTGCCTCTCTTCTGTAGTCCTCCTTCAGCCTCTGGTTGTTCTCAAGTTTTGAATTTTTGCCCACAGGCATGCAGGGCCAGACTGGTTGCTGTGTTTCTTCAAGGGATTTGCCTGGATGCAGCCAAGTGCAGCAAGTGGGACAGCACAAGTGGTCAGCTTGTCTGCTTCCGCTGAACTTACTGTATTCAGGAAAAGCAAACTATGACCAGCCAGCCAAATGTAGGCAGAGTAGAGTAAAACTGTGTTTCTGTAGCAACTCCTAATACTTTTTAACCTCCAAACAATCTGACCCATCAAATATATTAACCTTTAGAATTGGAAAGATGCTTCCTTGTAATTAATCTTTGCAGACAGTAGTGTTTATTACAGACTTAAATTTAGAAGCTTATTTATATTCAAGTTCTTGTGCTAGCTAATGCTAAATAGGGGAGGAACACTGAGATTAACACAACTCAGCTTTTTTGTGAGCAGCTAGAAGATATTGAGAGAAGTCTGGACGACTGAAGGCTAACTGCCATGTTTTGCCAAGATGAAGAGAATTTTACAATGAGTAGTTGAGAAACAAGGAGGAATACAGCTTGAAAATTAGAATAACTTTACACTCAGTTATTGCAAGACTGATGTAGTAGTCCAGAATGTTTTTGAAATTTGGCAGCAGGGTAACACCAAAACAGACTTTTTTCTTGGTTGTGGAAATTATTCCTCCTTACAATAAATGCTTTAGAAAAGAATTTATCTTATTTAAATTCTTGCCTTTAGAATTTGTCTTTATATCTGTAGTAGTTCCTTTTAATGAAACACACACTGTTTTTGTCACTCTTCTTGTTAACATTTACCACATATGGTCTACTTATTTAGTTAAGAGTAGCTTTTTTTCTGCTGCAGCTTCCGTCTGTTAGGGCAGTAGGATCCCTGGTCTCAGGGAGAAGTTACATGAGTAGGGATCCCCAGTCTCAGGGGGAAGTTACATGAGAGCTGAGCAGTCCTGAAAGTCAGTGTGCTGTTGAGGACAGAGGTTTCCCTCCCGGATGTGGGGTTATTTTTCAACCAACAACAGCAGCTCAAGGGAGCTCACTCAGCTTGTCAAGTCAAAGTGGACTTGCTAATGCAACAAAAATTGGCCATTTCTTTCTTCTATTCTCATGGCAGGGTTAGTTTTTCTCCAGGTTAGGGAGCTGATTCTGTTCACAGTCATCAAATGGGAATGATGCTGTAGATGCAAATGAGAGAAGAGAGATATGGGTAGGATACTCCTCTTCTGGCAGCAGTGGCCACTTCTTTGAGCTCAAACCACCTTGGGCAAGTTCACCCAAAGTAGGTGAAATCCACTTCTGAAGATGATTTACCAGACAGAGTCTGGCTTTGGCAAGCTATGGGCCGCAGTGAGTGCTGTGGTTATTTACAATGGCCTTTAAATAACTTTCTCAGCAGGCCTACAATTTATTAATTTATACTAATTGACTCAGATTGAGACTATTTTATGGTAATTGGTTAATTATTACAGCACCCAGATGCAACAGCAGTGAACACTGTATAAAAATCATGCACAAATCATTACTGATTCAGTGCCTGGCACATCCTTGGCAAAATTTTATATCATCATTATTGGGTTGGTTTGGGTTTTTAATTGTGCCAGGACATTAGTTGGGCTTTCAAGCAAACTAAACTTAAGTATGTTTTTAAAATTAATGAATTACTAAAAAAGCTCATAATGGCCAGTAATGAACACTCTAGCTGGAACAATCAAAAAGAATAGACCATGGCATGGGTACTTCCATTATTGAGATCACCAGAATTCATATTAAACAGGTGAAAATTATATATTAATTGTGTGAGAATTTGCACAGATAGTCAAAAAGAAATGGTCTCTTTTCCAACCATAACTTAATCTCCCTATAAATGTTTAATATGTTTTTTTTTCCCCGCACTCTCTTTAGGCTTGGTGGAGGCCCAGATGACGCAAAAGAAATCATGCGTCATAGTTTCTTTGCTGGAGTAAACTGGCAAGATGTATATGATAAAAAGGTATGTCTTTATATGGCATTGAATAATCTGGCTTCTGCAAGGTGGTTTCCATGACAGTCATAGAATACTGTTCCCTGGAGTTAGTAATTTTTTTCTTTGCAACTTTTTTGTGTTACTACAAATGAATAATTGTTCTGAACAAGGTCAAAATCAATTTGCCTAATCCTGTGTTTTCATTAATAATTTGTCAGTTCACCAGAAATAAATTTTGCAAACCAGCCTAAACCTTTTATTCTGTAAATATCCAAATTTTTTCCTTTTCTTTTTTTCCTGGGCTTTCAAGAGAAAAGTACATGTATGACTCAAGATAATGTGAAAAATGTAATATAGTTTATCCTGAATTTTTATTTTATTTCTGCCTTTTAGTGAAAATTTGTTTTATGAAAAGGGGAAATTAAGTGATTGTAAGGAACTCAGGTAAAAATCTACTTTCTGACTGTTTGTGTATAAGCAGAAATCTTTTTCAAACTTGAAGAGATATCTAAGAAAATTAAAATAGTGTTGAAACACTGAGCCAAAACAGCTTGTGGAGAAAGCAAGTGCTGGGAATTAAACTGGAACAGTTTTCTCCAAACTCAGTCCTGTTCCTGTAATGATCAACACTTTGGGAATTATTTTAGAAAATGAATTTATCTTACTTGGGAGTGAAACTCAATTCAACTTAAGTTGTTTTATATACAGAAACTGATTTTATCTCAGTATTTCTGTAAGAATTTACTTGTTGCTATAAACCCTTTCTATTTTGATAAAGACTTTTCTTTTTTCCCCAACTGTTTTACATTGTTAATCTGCCAGTTGAGCTGCGTAATTTTAAAAGATAGTTTTTTCTCCTTTTTTTTTTTGCTTTGTTCAAATTAAAGGAAAATGGAAGACATACGACTGAGCAGAATATGTTTATGCTACAATGTCAATGATACAAACTGTTTTTTCAGTTGTTATTGAACTGGAATTTTAAAAATGTGTGGTTGTTGGTGTGGTAACTTCTCTGACAAATACCGGAATTGAAATAAAATCCTGTATATGATGATACAAAATATGGTACTCTGAAATTACTTGATAGAAGTGTGATTTTTCCCTGGCAGTATCACAAGGTTTCAAGAAATTCTACAATAAATAATCAGAGCAAGTGTATTAATCAGGTTACTTTATGAGCTCAACCACTGTTTGGTTATGTAAGGACATTGTAGAGAAGCACTGTGAGGATAAAATCTAAAAATACAAGTTGAGGACCTTTCTAGAGTAAAAAAAAATTCTCACTAAAATCAATAAGATTGCAATATGCTAGGAGTGGGTGAGGAAGAAAAAGGCTGTTACATTATTCTTGCTCTCTTGAACAACATTTCTTAATTATCTTACATTAGAAATAGAACTTCCAATTCTATACTGTGTCCGGCATCTTATTTAGTTAGGAATATATAGATAGTCTTAATTGCTTGTGCTGTGATTCTTTCCAAATGAACATGGCAAACGTGTTTCAGTCAAGATCTTTTTTTTGAGCTATTAAAAAAAAAGGAGGAATTTTGCAGCTTTTTTTTTTTTTTAATCATATAAAAATATATAAATTCCTGCACTTTGCTTTTATGCTCATAGAAGTGTTTATGGCTGATTGGAGTATGATAGCTAGAGAAACTCTAGTCATTCTCTGTTTACTCTGGACACTGTTACTTTGAGAAACTAAATTTGCCAGTGAAACATCAACTAAATTTCCTCAGTTGAACAGTTCACTTCAAGGATCACAGGCATTGATTTTGTGCTGTCTTATCACACAGTGTGTCCTTTATGGAAAAACAAGTCATGAAAATGACTTCTGACACTGTGCTTTTCTGTTTAATTAAAAATAGTTTTGTTCCTATTTGTTCCTTACAAAGCTGTTTGCCTGGTTAAAATATCTAGTTGTTCCTTCTGCACATACAGTCTTGCACTCTGCAGACTTCAGAGCTGTGCTCTGAAATATAATCCTCAAACATAATAATAAGGTTAATGAACTTTCATCAAGTGTGTTCATTGGAATGCTTATATGAATATTTTTGAGGTATTTTGTTATTCTAAAATAACTCAGAGCAACAAATAAATTTGATTTTTAAATAGGTTTATTCTATGCTTGCTTCTGTTGCTGTTTGTTGTTGGATGTAGAGTCTTTAGCGGTTAGGTCACTTAAAGAAATTGATAGTGGATATAATTATTTGCATAGTAAAAATATTTCACAGTAATTTTGCCTGAGTTTTAAGCACCATGGCACTGTTATTTTCTGGCTACATTTCAGGAGTATATTTCTGTTAGAAATTAAAGAACTGAAGTTCACTTTCAGAGTAATGGAAACCAAAAAATTATGTGTATTTTAAGTAGATGCTGGGTAATAATTTTGTACAAGGGCACACTGTGCTCCTGTACCTCTAATTTTATCATTTTACTAGGTTATCACTTTACTGGTGTGATTAGAAACAGAATTATATATCTGTAAACTGTTTCATGTGTTTGATGTGACAGACCACAGCTCTGTCAGGTCAAACGGATCCAAATGGTCAAATGGAATTATTAGGTTTCTGATACTGCTAACTAGTTAACCTAATTTAGTACTACATAACGATAAAAAAATATTGTATGGCATACTGGAGCAGAGAAGGTCGTTGCCTTTAAATGAAAAATGTATAGTAGTTAGCATTTGTGATCTGATGTATTTATTTTTGGCAGAAAAACCATGAGGGCATATGAAAAAGAGCAGCCTGTGCCAGGTTCTTCCTGTGATCATCTCAGTCCTGATGAGTTTTTATCGCTCTGACTGAGTATGAGAAATTGAATAGTTTGGCAAAATCTGAAGACTTCAAAAGCCCATGTACTAAATAAAATATTTGTTTTATTTTTAGGTAGAATCAGGAAACTATTTGAAATTTCTCTGTTTCTCATGTAAGAATTGCTTTATCGTATTTTTATTTGGGTACCAGACATACACTAAAGTTGTCAGATGTTCTGTTTAGGGTTTTTCACTGAACAAAAAGCACATGGGCATTACTTAGAAGGTCAAAATTTGGGTATTTCTTGAGGCTTGCAGCTTGAAGCACTCAGTAGCTTCATGGCAAAGGAGGTCCAGACCTTTTAGCGAGGCCTGGTTTTCCTCCTGCATATAATATGGATGAAAGATGAGAGAAACCATGTGGAAATTTGCACTGAGATACATGTTCTGATTTGTGGTAATACCTCTGATTGTCCCTGAAGAAAATTAGGGAGTGCCAACAACTGAATCTGTTAGTGCTGGGAAGGGAACATGGACAAGTGGCAGCAATGGTTGAAGCGGGAGGCCTGGATTTGATGCAGGTGGTGCTTTTGGAGGTGCCTGTCCCATTGTGAAGGCAGTAACTTCCAGCAGGAAGTCTGACAGTTGCAAGAAGCTGTTCCTTACCCTTCAGATGTGGCTGCCTTGGTTTACTCAAGACATGAACCCAGCAAATGATGAAATCCCATGATCCAAGTCCTGGGCTCAGGCCTGGAAAAATCTGCAGTATAACTATGGTCTTAAGTGCACATTTAAGTACTTCTGTGTATCAGAATTTGAAGGGAAAATAAATAGGAAAAGTAAATAGGAAAGTACCACCACTTGATTTTAGGTTGTTGCTATTTGAATAGTATTTACTACTTTCATAAAATTATCTGCACTGCCACAAAACCTGCAAAAATTACCCTCAGTGATTTCTTTGTGTTGTTACCATGTGAAGGTGTAAAAAGATCAGACAACATCTAACCAGTCTGATAACTTTCATTGTATTTCCACTGATACCTTAAACTGTGTGGGCAGACCTAGATGTTGATTGCCACCCTTCTCCCAGCTGCTGGAATTTACTGGGAGAAAAGTGTCTCTGATTCTGAAACAAACGTTGCTGGGGGTTTGTGGATTCCCTCTGTCCATGGTAACAGCATTGTATCACTTGGAAAACAGTTTATCTGTGGGTAAACCTCCCTGCTGAAGCCAGTTTTCCGGTGGACATACATCCTTCCACCACTGAAATTCCAGCTCCTTCTCATCCCCCTGCCTAGGACCACCACATGCAGGATCTGTGGGGTATTCCAAATTCCTGGCTGTGCTGTGGCTGCTGGTTGTGCAGCAAGCTGCCTTTGGTGCCATGTATGGGGAGAAAGCAGTCCCTACAGGAATGCTTATTGATCATCTTTAAGCTCAGGTCAAATTATCTTCTTTCCCCTAGGTGGAAATTCTAGTTTGAGGGGCATGAACTGGTATTCTTCCCATCTATTCAGGACAATTCGGCTGCAGTCTGATGGTCGACGGTATTCTTATGGTAGTGGAATGGCCTGAAGTTGTGTCAGTGGAGGTTTAGGTTGAATATTAGGGAAAAGTTCTTCACCTGGAGGGTGGCTGGGCACTGGAACAGGATCCCCAGGGAAGTGGCCACAGCACCAGCCTGACAGAGTGCAAGAAGTGTTTGGACAGCGCCCTCAGATGCATGGCATCACTCTTGGGAATGGTGTGGTGCAGAGCTGGAACACGATGATCTTTGTGGGTCCCTTCCAACTCAGCATATTGTGTGATTCTCTGAAAATTCACTTTAAATTAAAAGGAGAAGAAAGATCAGATTGATGTTCTTAAGCATCACTTTCATTTGGCAGATTAAGTGTATCACGGTTACTTTGAGGTAGCTTCAGCCACTTTCTATACAACACCAAGACAAGTGATTCCTGGTAAATTATCTTTGAGCAAGTAGTGTTACATATCTTCTCTCATACTGAAGTGTTTATGTAGTTGCACACTAAGTGTGAGAAAGTTCAAGGTGTAGAATCAAGTCTGTACATCTCAGTGTACTTACAACAGTCAAATACTGTGCCTGCCCCTTTCCTTCCTCTAGGAGATGGGTGTCAAATTTTCCAGGACTTGAATTGGAGTTTGTGGTGTTTCTCACACAGTGCCCTTAATGTTTGCCAAATGGAAATGCCATTCACTGGAGATAATGAAGACGCTAAGAATTTGATACTGCTTCTGCTGTCATTTCTAACATCAAGCCTTTGAAATGGCCAGGGCAGATTCAACTTGACAGATGGATATGAAATTGGATTTTTGTCTTGATCACAAACTCTTAAAGTCACTTAACTCACACTGAGTTTAGACTTTTATTTCTTTATTTGTACAGACACATGCGTATCTATGCATATGTGTATGTGTGTAATGCATAAACCCAGAAAATCTGTATTTCTGCTCCATACAGTAAATTGTCAGGAAGTCCGGTTCCTTGTCTGGTTGGAGCATTTTTCTGAACTGAGGCCACTAAAAGAAGAAAATTATCCCATACTAAAGCTTGGCAGCCAGGACCAAGCAGTGTGATTCTCTTGCAGACTGACAAGGCCTGTGTTTAACAAAAGCTTATCTTACTCTTTTTGGACACAGGTTAATGGATGTGCCTTCTGGTGCTTACATCCTTCTTGGACTTCTGATTTCTCATGCCAGGAGGGAGGAATAGCTGTGACAATAGCATGTGGATACTATTTCCTTGTGCACCAAATGTGAAATGTTGGCTATAGAGTGGCATCTTCATGTTGTGATCATCAGAGTGGTTGTTGATGTTGGGTGTTCTAATCTTTATTATTAAACCTCAGCTTCAGTCTTCCTTGGGATGTATCTGGAAGCTTCTGGAGTGTCACTCTAAGTGTTTATCTCTGCAGCATTTACACCTTGTTTGTCTTTCTAATGGTTTCATTACAGCTGAAATTTGTGGACATTCTGCTTTCTGTTTTCAAATGAAGTTTGACAACCAATGGACCAAGGAGACACCCCTCCAGAAAGATGATTGCCAAGAATTTGCTTTGGGGAAGGGGAGGTGTGCCTTTAGTGTCATCTCAGGAGTCTGGAGTGGGATGTCCACAAGACTTTAGCCCCATCTGGTTTGGTGTAGGTGAGGTAGAACAGATGGAAAGGAGCACTCCTCAGTTCTTTGTCCACACAGCTGTGTGGGAGGTGGAGGTGAAGCTGTGAGGGAAGGAGGCAAAGTGTATGGAAAGATTGAAGAAACCTTTCTGCTACTTCTGTTCAGCTTTATCTGTGCTTCTTAACCTCAGCTATTGGTTCCACTTTTCCAAAGCTTTTAGGGGTTGTTGGTGCACATAAGGGCACAGCCTAGATAAAAAACAGTGTATGCTGTTGTGGAGAGCTGCATGGCTGGACAGTTTGTTTTTGTAGTCAGTGAAGTTTCCAAATGCCTTCAATATCCAGGATATGAAAGATACTGCTTTAAGATAGATGAATCCTAAAAAATACATTGACATAAATTTGCATCAGGTCCCTCCCTTTTTGCTACAGCCTGGAGTTTCATGTCTTCTACTTGTTTCACTTCCCCAGACAGCTGAACTTCTGTCATCACTGCAATTTTCATCAGCTAAATTATTGGATGTCATTGATAAAGAGTTTTCTAGTAAGCCTAGCTGTTGAACATTGAATTGGAGCACCAGATTAATGAATTTTGTTTTAATGGTGCTTTTCATACCTGATTAAAATAATTGTAATTATTTGTTCCTTAAGAATCACTTAGTGCTGTGCTTCTCTTCCTAAAATAATGTTTTCAAAGTGTTTTCCATAACCATTACTATTTCAGGTAGATGGAGAGAACAAGGGGATGATTTAAAGTTGTAGTGAGGCTTGTTCATCTCAGTGGATTAAGAACAAAGAAGTAACAAATCCATGGATAAAACAGTAGTTGGCCTGTAAGTTTTTGAGGAAGAAACTTGTCATCTGATGCATTTTCCTTTTCCTCTCCAGCAGCACATCCATACACTGCTACCTATAATGATCTTACCTTGCCATACCTTTTGTGTTTCATTAACTACTTCAGCCTGACTCACAGTTGTTGCAGCCTGTGAAGTGAGGATTTGCTCCTTCTCTTTGCAAAGCAGTTGTAGCATGAAAGGTCTCAGGTGTACTTCACAGCAGGAGTAGTTTGTTCTACTGCTTATGTATGCTGCACCATTGAAAAGACATTGCTTCTTATCCTTGACTTGAGAAAAAAAGAAATTTTTTCCTAAGCTTGTATTTTCATTATTTTAAAATGACAAGTTTTATTTTTTTATGAAATGGCATTTTCTGTTTCTAACCAGTAAAAAGCTTTCCAATCAAGGAAGTAGTAAAATTGTTATAAACCTGTTATCTTATAAGTATTTTTCATATAGAATTTATTACTGAGATCTGTGGAATTGTCATTTTAAAAGGATGTGGTGGACACTTGGCCTTGACTAGAATACATTACTTGGCTTCCTGTAATATTGTGTCTGCTTTTTTGTTTTCTTTTGTTTTCTTTTGTTTTGTGTGCTGCATTTTTTGGTTGGTGTTTTCAGGGTTTTTTGGGCTCTTTGAGAGTTCTTTTTTTTGAGAGAAAAACAAAAATAAAATGGCAATGTGGAATGTTGGACTGGAATAAATCTTTTATTAGGAATAGTGTGTTTGCATTGCTGGAGAGATGAAAAATTTTGGAAATCTGCTTTAATAGTGCAGAATTGTTTGGGGTAGCTTGGATGCATATAAAAATAAATTTCAGAAAGTGGAGGAATCTGTGCAATAAAATAGAGTACTTTGTTTATAAACATTGGATGTAACTTGATTTTTATCTGGAACATTGTTCTGATGTTGTGTTTATATATGTTAGCTCCTTAAGAATTTGCTCTACAATGCCCCAAACTTTTACTTCAAAATACTTCTCTGCTGTTATATTATTTCCATTCAGGACAATGTAAGGGAAAGATGAACTTAGTTTTGTAAAAGTATTAATCAGATTTATTGTACTCTGTTAGGTATATGAAGTGATAGATTTGGTTTTGCTTAATAATTGCTTGCACTGTTACTAAAGATATAGATCAGATGATATCAGTCTCTTAGTATGTACAGGTCATGTGCATCTAGAGCATAGAACTTGGGAAAAGGAGGGAGTTAGCAGCAGTTCCTCATTCTTTGCTGTGGGACAAATGACCAAGTTAATTGTTTGGTGTTAGTGTTCTGGAGTTGAGGACAGAGAGAATGTGAAACTAGTGAAAACCCCACACCAGGTGATAATATCAGTGAGCCAGGATATAACCTGTTGTATTGAAAGGAAAATCAATTACACTTATTCTCAGGGTGTGTTGTACATTGCATATGGGGAGATAGCACCAAAGAACATTGTCACACCACACACACACACACACACACACACACACACACACACACACAGAATTTGCAATGTCATACATACAAAACTGCTGTATTGTTTTTGGACTGGCAGCATGAAGTGTGATATTCCATACTCAGTGTGCCTTCCAGTAAAAATTTACTGGCAGTTCTTTTGGTGGAGAAGGTGTATAGCAAAGCTGGTTCAAAAGAGGGGCATGGGAGTCCTGCCTGCAGGCTGTGAGTGGCTACTAGTGATTTGCTGTTGGGAAATCCCACACCGTGCTGTGAAAGCAGAAGGCAGGTTTAGATACAGCAACTCCCTTAAGCCTGTACTGGCCTTTTTTCAAATGTAAAATTTATTTTCATATCATGTAATTTCTTTAAACAGTAAGTTCAGATGTAGTTCTTTTTCTGAAAAGAAAACCCCAAACCATGCTTATTATGCTGTCTGTGTAGTCCTTTTCTTCTTAGCTGTTTATACCACCCAGTTGTGGTGAAGTGTCTAGAGATGCCTTTGCCTGACAGCTATGCGGGTAATTAAATTGGCCCGAAGAATTTCTAGGAATTATCTTTATGCAGCTCAATTTATCTGCAAGTCATGTGAGAGTGATACTTGGAATTTAGTATTGTTGTGCTATTGACTGTATTCTAAACTGGTATTTTTGGGATTGACTCAAATGGGTTTTACCTCTTACTAGAAGTTAGAGAGTGAGCTGTCTCTCCACAGACCTACTTGTTTGATCTGGGGCATAGGGAAAGAGAACTTGTTTTCCTGATAGTAATTTGGCAGATTTGAGATTTAGTAATTTTTTCTTATTTCTTGGTGCCTTTCAGCTTGTACCTCCTTTTAAACCTCAAGTGACATCTGAGACAGACACCAGATATTTTGATGAAGAATTTACAGCTCAGACTATTACAATAACACCGCCTGAAAAATGTAAGTCAGAAATGATGCATAAGCATGATGTAACAATTATGTTTATAGTAAAGTAATGTGTAAAGTTTTTTCTGTTTGAATAGAAGAGCTGTTCTCACTGTTACTAATAAAAGTCTTCATATGAAAGTGTGTATGAGTAACTCTCAATAACAGCTTTATTTTAAATATACAATACTTACAAAGCTTAGAATATTAGATCACTCTGGGTTGGGGTTTGGGAGCATTTTTGGTGGGGGCTTTTTTGTGGTGATTTTGGAGTTTTTTTCATTTGTTTGTTGATCTGGGGTTTTGTTTGTTTGTTTTCAAATAAGAGAAGACACCAGTTTCAAGTGTTTACTGGTTGGCAGTCAAAGTCCAAGTTCAGCAAAGTAATTGGAACACAGACCCTTCTTTAAGTATGTGAACAGTGCTGGTGGCTTCAGTGGGTGTGTAGATTTAGTAAGATGGGCATATTTTGAAATATGAAATACTTTGAAGAAAGTATTTTGAAAAAAAAATCAATTACTTTAAAATAAAATTTCCTTTGCATCAGCGGGGCTCTTAAAGAAGGTGTTAATGTGAATGTAACCACGGCACTGGACCTTGCAAAATTTCTTCATTGGAGTGAATGTGATTTCACCATAATTTGTGTTTTTGTCATATTGTGTTACACACAAGAATCATGATCTGATCAGCCTAGCCAGGACTTTACAGTCACTTACCAGCCCAGAGCAGTTAAAATCTTGCTCCTGAGTTTAAAGAATTTTCATTGTAAATGGCGATATTTGAGGGTTTTGTTTGTTTCTTCATATTGGAGGCTGAGAAAGGAGGATCACAAAAATAAAGGCTTAGTTATGGTTGCTTACCCCTTCATAAAGCAAGCTCATTTTCTGATGTTTTAGGACTCCTAGGTTAGCTGCAGTTTTCTGTTCATATATAGAGTATTTTCTGGATTTTGCATTTTTGTTGTTTGAACACAATCATAGAAACATAGAGTGGTTTGGATTGGAAGGGACTTTGAAGTTCATCTGGTTCCAATACCCCTGCCTTGGGCAGGGGCACCTTCCACTAGACCATGTTGCTCAAAATCCATAATTTAAGTGATTTTAAGTCTCTCTGCTGTGAAAAAAAGAAACCTTTCTTCTCCTGTCTATCTTGATAAGAATTTGTTCATCTTTGTAACTTGAACAAATTTTACTAAAATTTGGATTAACTTGGGTTCTCTTGATTCAATGTTAGACCAGGATTAACTAGTTTTTATGTGTAGAATATATTAAGATACAAAAGACACAGAATTCTGAAAGGCTGCATATAAATACATGGTTAGAATAACAGTCTCAGCAGGAGTCTTTAAGAATAAGCACTGTTAAAAAGCCATGTGAGAATGTAGATCCAAATTCTCAGTTAGGTAACATCTGGTGCCTGCTTTCCATTGGCACTGGAAGAATTATGTAAATAAAAAAAATTATGGATTTGGCTTATTCCATATTTCTTCTGATCCCAGTAAGTACTGCAAAAATAAGTAGTTTACTAAAAATAATATCTAAGAATTGAAACACATAGAACCTGTATGAATTGTTCATTTTGTAGCTGTTTTTCTTTTTAAATCCCTTTGAAATGGAGGAATATTTAAATATATCTACAGTAAGACTATAATTTCCTGAGCTCAGCTCAATAAATGATGGAAACTGGCTGCCTCAACTGGCACTCAGCTTCTGTGCTGCCAGAGGCTGGGTGTGCCAGCATGTTTGGATTAGCCTAGAAGGGGTAGTTGTGATTGAAGTTCTCAGGTGACAATCAGAATAATATGAACCAAACAATCAACCTGAAATAGTGACTTTTGGGCATGCTGGCCTTTCAGTGAGTATGGTCCCGTTGTCTGAACATAAGCTTATGTGCTTAACTGAAGTCTTACTTTAGCTTGAGCCTTTAACCTCAGCATTGAACCCTGAAAGATGTACTGCATGTCAGGTGAATAATCAAATTTTATGGAAAATATACTGATGTTTTGAACTTCTTCCTTAATACAGATGACGAGGATGGTATGGACTGCATGGACAATGAGAGGCGGCCGCATTTCCCCCAGTTTTCCTACTCTGCAAGTGGACGAGAATAACTTTTTTTTGTTCTGCTGCTTCACTGTCACCTTAGGTTTATCAGTGAAAATGATTCCTGAACATCACCACCAGTACTAGATACTACCATGATAGCAGGGGCACTTTCAGAGACCATTCCAAATTGAACAAGTTTCTTTCCCAAACCTACCTAAAAGCCGTTCTGGTTTTGCATGACATATGAGATTCTCTCTACTCCGCTCTCCTGCTGTTGCTGCTGCCCAGTCTCAGTATAATAGCAACATCAAGAAGTTACTAACAATTTCTTTGAAGGTAGATGACTTGACTTCAGCATTGTACACTTTGTGAACAAGCAGTCATCTATTTTTCCTCACAGTGGAGGCTAAACAAAAGCCGTGTTGGTCCAGCTTATCTTCTTCCAGAAGATGAATCAAAATTGTTATTAGTCTAAACAGACTAGGCGATAACATTTTCATGCATCTGTTTGTGCTGGTTAGAATGAGGAAACGTAGAGGTGGTGATGTACATATGCAAGGTTTCTGTTAGGCATATCATTACTTGAAGCAGGTCTCTGTCATTAACATCTGGCTGGAATTTGTTTGGGAAATGTTTGAGAGAAGGACTTAAACTGTTGATATATATAAATATATATATATTATTTTTTAATTACTGTTGGATACTACAGAAGAAGCAGAACGGCTGGGCTCACCCAGTCTGCCACTTAGAACTTCCAGGTTCATGTGCAATCATGGAGAATCGAACATTATACATGCAAGAAATGAAGGCATAAAAGCAGCAGTTGAAGTTGTTCAAGGGGTTTTATAATTTGCACCAGATAACATCTTTTTCATGCTTTTCTCTTTCATGATATGAATCACCTCTGATGGCTGAAGAATGTAGACAGGCATAATGGTATTGCTTTTCACCAAAATGTGTGCACCAAGGTAAACAGGTGTTTGCCTTACTTGTTTTTATTTTGAGTTTGTGAATTAGCTTCCTCTCCAGGTGTTTAACTCCAAATATTCTTTTTTTCTGTTTTTTGTTTTTGGTTATAGTGCGGTAGTATTTATTTTTAGAGATAAGGTTTGTATGTGTCATGTTTGCAAATGCTGCTACATCTTAGAAAAGGCTTATAGCAGTTAATTTTGTAATATATGGAAGGACTGTACAAGCTGAAGGGAATAATGCACTTTTCTTCCACGTGGAAATTTTAACAAGGCTCTGAAATTGTACATACTGCTTAGAACCAGATTTTTGTGAATGAAATACTGTCTTTTAACAGTTTGGCAGTGGAGGTAGGCATTTCCAACCTCATGTGCCGAAGGGTTAAAAGTGAACAGACAAAAAAGCTACATCTTGTGCTCCATTTAGGATAAACATAAGAGCCTGATAGTGCAAGAGAAAATGTCTGTTCTATATGAAGGAATTGCATTTGAACGAGACCACAGTGATTACAAGAAAAGCACTTTATTTTAGCAATTAAAATAGTAAATTTCTGGGATCAGCTGTTCTCAAGGAAGATTTGCCCTCAACCAAAAGAGTGCTGAAACCCAGCAGGTTATGTTTAAACATGGTACCTGATTGACTGAATTTCAAAGATCACAACAAACACTCCACTGCTAGGGAAACGTCTTGCCATTTCCGAAGATCTGTGTCTAACAGAACATGTGCATAAACTTTAGCTTTGATCTTCAGCAATGATAATCTTAATAATAAACCCTTTGGTGCTAGGAGTTGGGGTGTGACGCAGCACAGTGACCGAGCGCACCCTTGCAGGCGACATCAGGAACCCCCGACTCCGTGGGATTATCATTGGAAGTATCTCTACGTTCAGCTCCTGTTAACTCCCACAAAGACTGTGATATTGCAGAATACTCCTGGTTGCGTTGTGTGAGTGAGTAGATGAGTCTGAGAAGAGAGATGTTCCTACACAGATGCCTTAGCCTCTTGATGTGGAAAGTTGAGTGCCCAAGCATGAAGCCCACTGCTGGCAGTGCATGTGCTGGGATGGTCAAGGGGTAGATGGGCATTTTAGCGCGGCAGCTAGAGATGCAGAGTAATTTAGACAATTTTTCATGTTTTGTGTTTTATCTTTAGTAATGGATGGATAATCAGATAGAAATATATCATGATGTATATTCTAACTGCATAGGATTTCATTATGTCACCCTGTAACACTAAAGACGTGTAGATGTTGTCCCTGTGCGGATAGAGGAGAGCAGCAAATGCGTTGTAGGTCTGTCCTGGACTGGTGGTGTAGAGGTGTCTACACTGACACAGTGAGCAAGTGACTGAAATAACCAAGTACTTAACAGACGGGCATTAATTAGTTCTCTGCAAAGCTCTTGTACTCACAGACTGAAACTATGGCGATTCAAAATCTGTGTTACATACCTGTGTTTTCTCCCCTATGTTTTCAGCTTGTAATAGCAATAAGTTTCTTGGCACAGGGCACCTCCAGCCAGTGGCTGACTGGCTGTGGCTCTGGCCAGCAGCTCCTCGTGGCAGTGATGCCCTGTGCTTTGCTCTCTGTTGCGTAGCCAGGTAGTGCACGTTTGCAGGAAGGGCCTGGCAGTGAACTATTTGAAAGCCTTTTAAGACATCACTTTGCATTGCATTGTCTGCCTTCTGAAATGCCAGTGGTCCAGTTCATGATGCAAAGAGTCGGCAGCCACTTTGTGCTGCCCAGGCCTGGGGGATTCTGTCTTACTAGTGTTAGAAAGAAGATGACAGAGAAATGGATAAGCAGTGCTGAGGGAAACTTTTGAAGCTCTTCTTTTGCTGTCTGCAGTTGTGGTTGGATTGGGACAGGAGGTGGTGGCTGGTTGTCTTGGTGAGCCTTTCGAGCACAGTACATTTCAGACCTTGACTCCAGCTTGTACTGACTTCCATGACATACAGTATGCCCTCTTGTACTGCAGCCATCTCAGAGGAAACAGGTCATTTCTGTTTGGATTTTGGCAGTTTTGCACACAGCTTCGCTTTCCACACTAATCCATCTTCCAGTACATTCCTGTTGCTTAAAGAACATTTATTCCAGTATTGTTTTACCTTTTTTTTCTATTTTTACTTGTGGCTTCTTAAAGCTGACTGTTCTTGCAGGGGCCATGTGCTTCTCCTAGAGTACAAAAGTAAGGTCTTTCCTTACTAACTGCAGGGTCTATATATTACACCTCAATGTACACACTTTGCTGCTACTGTTTGTACTGTCTACAGTAGAATTTCCTTATCTTGCTCCTGGTAGTGCATTACAGGCAAGCATGAAATGTAAAGTATTTATTTAAATAAAAACCTCTAAATTGGTAATTGAATTACCTCCCTGTAGCTTTAGAGTTTGTGACATTTCTTGACCTTGCTAGTTCTTTCATTAGATCCATGCAAGATCTAGTCATATGGTTAAGGATATTAAGCAGACACGACTACAAACCCAAGAAACCGTATTACTGTTGGTCATACTTAAACTGTTTATTTCCTTAAGTATATGACCCACAAGGATGTGAAATAACTACAAGAAACTGTTTTTGTACACTGTACATCCTTAGTATTTTTACACATATATGATAGGGATGCACATTATTTTCCTTCGTACAGACAGCTTAAATAAAGCACTATGTCAATCTGCTACTTCTGTGTTTTTTAATGCTAATTTGTTCTGGAGGATTGTAAATATATATATATATATGTTCAAGCTTGCCACAGAGGACGTATTTTTTTATATCTGCACATTACTATTAAATATCTTAGAGGATAAAATTCTTAAGTTGTTCTGTGTCAGAGAAAGAAAAATGGAAATGAGAAGGCTATATTGCAGATTACAAAAGATTTCTCAAATTTTGGGTTAAATATTTACTTCATATTTTAAAGTAATTTTATATAGGTTAGATGTTTCAATCCTGAAATGCACAAAGAATTTACTTAATTTCTTCTTACAAGAAAATGTACATCATTATTTTTTTATCACTGTATATATAAAGATCTGTGCATGTTTAGTTACAAGTTTTATTTGCTGTGAGGTCCTAGTGATAACTGTAACTCGCTGTGACATATTTCAGATACTGGGTGAACAGTTTCAGCTTGTAAATGATTAAGTTACAGTATTGTTAAAAAAAAAAAAGTTTTTATGACTAAGCAAAATGTATCTGTGCTTTGGACCGAGGCTGTTTCCATACAGGTGGCTCCTGTTAACTCTATGAGATGTATGTCACTTACAAAAGTAAATTTGGGTTATACTTTTGAAGATAAGCTCCTATCAGAACATCCACCTTTTAAGTGATTTTCAGCTGATTTAATTCCTGTCCTCATATCCCACAGCTAGGTGATGTTTGGGCAAGGAGAGGGGAAAAAAGGGAAGGTGGGATTTGCAGGGCACTGCAGAATGGGACTCTTTGAAGCCCATAGACTGGTCCAGGGCCATTTGATCCAGCCAATCTAGAGGGCTGAGTGTCCTTAAAGCAGTGGGTCATCTGGGTTTTCTGATGGGTTTTCTGTTCTTTGATGTGAATGCTTCTCAGGAATAGAGGTGCTTCATCCAGGTCTCAGGTTTTTTCTTTTTCTTTTACTTCCTCCACCTTGTAATAGGAAAGAGCATCAGTTAGTTCAGTGGTAGCAGGATGTCAGTGACCAGGACAAAACTGCAGCAGTGACAGGACGATGTGGTCAATCTGCATCCCATGTTTGTGGAATCACGCTCTGTGTGCTGATCTAGATTTGATCATTGGGTCTGATACATGTAAACTTTGTAAAACCAAGTTTTTAGTGCTAAAGGAGAAGCAGGGGAAGGTGGGGAGGGATATAGACAGGTAGGCCTGGTGCTGTAATGACTTATTAATTGCTACAAAGTAGAGTAACTGCTGCAAGGGAAGTTATTCCTTGTAGACTCCCTGAAACACAATAGTTGCACCTATGCCTGGGATGAGTATGAAAGACCTACTTCGAGCTATATATACTGGCAGCCCAGGACCCTTCGTTGAAATAAGACTTGTACATGCACGTAGGTGGCTGGCAGTGGGGGACCCTGCATGTGGCCACCAGAAGCCACCTGTAGGTGAGGCAAGTCCAGAAAGGTTGAGGGTCCTGCTGTGCTCTAGGGTCTCAGTGAAGCCTAAGTGCCAGGAATAGGTGCCCGAGTTCCTTTGCATGCATAGCCTAATAGGCACTGTCCCCTATTTAAAAACAGATTAATGCTGAGGAATAAAAAAAAAAAAAAAATTAAAGTTTGCGTTTTCCTACATTTATAAATGTATATTCTTAACTGTGTAAGCATCTATAAAGTAGTGACACTTAAAAAGCTGTCAGCCTGATTACTGTGAAAAATCCCAAGTTTGAGTAGAGAGGGCTTTCCTTCAGCAGCCTTTCTTCTCCCTAAAGACCCGAGGCCTTTCTCAGCATGCTCAGTGTCATATCCGTGAAGCTGTTCAGGGAGGTGATCAGATGTGTTTGGCAGTTTTATATGGCAGGAAATTGCAATAGGGAGGAAAAATCACTTTGATGTTAGGGCTGTACCACTAATAATTCTTAAAATATAAGGGAAGGAAGGATTGTGTTCCACACCCAATGGTAATTTATTGCATGTGTTGTTACTCTACTTTTTTGTTATGTTTTCTGTGTTCATTCTGGCTGAAGTAGCTTTATTGCTGGGGAACTGTTCTTTGCGCTTTTTTCACCCCCTTTACCAACTACATTGAAAAAAATAGATATAGAAACTTTTCTCTTGTGTGTAGCTTATCCAACACTAGATAGCAAAATATTCAGATAAATTCTTTCTCAAACAGTTGGGTATTTGAAAAGTAACCTTGAAAAACATGTGTACACAGTTAACCAGAAAAAAAGCCCTCCACCTGTACCCTCCAAATGTTCTGAGTTCAATAATTTGAAGCCAAGTTCAGCTGGTGCCCAGAATACATGCTGGTGGAAAAGTCCAGTTTCACCACCTCAGTATGGAGCCCAGCACCTCTTGTAATGGCTCCTCTGTAATAACCAAGGGCTCCTTTCTCTTAAAGGCCTTGTTCAGTGAATGTTTTAAAGGGGAACCTGACCCATGGAAATTCCTCCACATTAGGTGGAATATTTCTCAATCTTACGCTTTTCTGGTTAGTAAGTAGTTGCTGGGGCTCTCACTTTTTATATAAAAGTGACAAAAATCCTGTTGAATATCAAGTTCCCAGGTATATTCTGGTACTGAGTTTCTAAAAAGGAGGGGAGTGTACATGTGCAGCACTTGCAAACAGCCCCCTTCTCCCTCCTCACCCTGCACATGCTTTCCCTTGAATTCAGAAGGACAGAACAAGGAACCTAGAGATTCTATTATGTTTATTGATATGTCAGTCTGTAAATAATATAGACATGTATGTTCAAATATGAAAATAGATAAAAACATTTTATATAAATTGTACAAATTACTGACATCCACACCATGTAATAGCTGTTAAAACTGGCTTGCAAGCCTGGTCTTTTCAGAAAAGTCTCAGCTGTTGTCCTAGAAAGTTTGGTAGGCAGGTAAGGCTTCAAAATATTTGTGATTCTGTAGTTAAAACCAAATAGAAACCAGCTGAAATTAACTAGCAAGTGTGCCTGTTTTCTGCAGAGGTGTCTTTGGGTGAGCCTCAGACAAGTTTCAGCCAGGTGCAGAGCAGACCTGAAAGATAAAAGGAAGAGATGGGTAGTCTGTATGGCAGTGCCTGTGTTTCTCATTTGTGTCATGTCAACCTGCAGGCAAGATCTTAGAAGAGAAATAAAAACCAGTTAAGGCTGCAGTAAGGCAGAGTAAACAAGTACAGTTTCAAAGCCTGCACTTCCTGTGGGCCTGCTGTCCTCACTCTTTCCAAGCTCAGAAGTCTTACAGGTAGCAAGAACAAGAGATATCTGATTTCTGAAAAACAGGATCTCCATGAGCTTTTGACATGGCTCCTGTTTAGCAGTAAATAAGTGAGCTTTTGTTTTGGGGCACGTCTAAGATCCTGCCCCTTCTCCCTTCCAAGAAGAAGATGGCAGGGTTTTGCCAGAGGGTGTTTACTGTGCAGTGTTCAGCGTGTGTCTGGGGTGGGCAGCTGTAGCAAAACAGGAAACTGTTGCCTTGGTGCCTGTAGGAAACCTCTGGTGGGAAGGCTAATTAGCAGTTTTGAAGATCTTGCATAGCTGTTGTTTGTGCTTCCTCGGTAGCACTTAAGGACTGAATTGAGCAAGACATCAAACTATTGGAGCTGGGGGAGCTACCTCGAATTAAGGCACTGCAGTGCTAAAAATTTAATTTAAGAGATGTACATGACCTCAGAAATAAAAATAAACTTTCTACTTTGGCTGGTTTTGCATTAGAAGACTGAAGGGTTTTGTTTTTTTTCCTTTCCCCCCCCTTGGTTGGTTAGGCTGAATTAAAGAAAATTCATGAAGCTGCAGCTCATTAAAGAATTAAAAACAGTAACATGGTATTTTTTTCCCCCAAAATACATGCACCAACACCAACTGCTATGGTTGTGTCTGCAACCAGTGCAAGGAACTATGGCAATGGAAATCCTTGGGGCTTTAATTCCATGTCAGTGCCTGGCTAGTGACAACCAGAGGAAACCTACTCTGTGCTGCAGGGACCCTCAGCATTAGAGTATGGGCAGAAGCTTAAAAGGACCCCAAACACTCAACTCTTGAAGAGGTCTCCTGGAAATTTCTGTTGTGGGTGTCTTTCCCCACCACAGCTACCCAGCGTTAATACTTTGTGAAATGCAGAACCTCAGCCTGATTGACAAAGTGGGGAAACCTCCTCCTGACTCCAGCCTGGCCTGAACATCTTCACAAAGCAAGCACCAATCCTGTCAGAGTCTCTGTACCCCACTGTCCAAGGGCCCAAGTATTAAAGCTGTCATTTAGGGTGTGCTATTCTCTAACAAAATGGGCACAACTGTCACTGTCACATTCAGGTTATTGGTAAACGAGTTGTTATTGGACTGTCAGGAGTAGGGTCCTTTCCAGTCTGAGTTTCTTCTCCTCCCAATAATATTTTGGTTTTCAGTGCACAGAACTCTGCAGCATACAGTGCCCAGGCTCCTCTGGGCACTCCCTCCTTACCTCAGTGGCATCTGCTTTAAGGGTGGTAGGGTATTGGATGTACAAGTTGGAAGGGTCTATGGGATTGGAACCACAGATGCCTGACTGATTTATTTTATTGCCGCCAACTATACTGGGAGGAGCGAAGAGCAACTGACTTCCTGTTTGATTAGAAAGCACTCAGGTGACTTCAGTGCCTCCATCCTCCATTGCATGCTTGTTAAACTCAAGGTGGAACTCTCAGGAGGGCCAGGCTTAACTCCTTAGCTGGTGCCCAGCTTTGTCCAGTAGCCAGACACTGGACAGGATGTGCAGAACTCCCACACCTGCAGATTCGCAAACACTGAGGAGCTGAATACTTGAAACCTCACGTCAGGGCAGTCAGACATCAAACAGAGGTCTATCTTTATCCCTTCCTGTCATAGTTTAACTTGCATCACTTCTGATTAAACTCCATCCAAGCAGAAGTGAAGATTTTCATCTGCTTAAAAAACCCCACAACAACATCAACCAACCACCATCTGTGGAATGTCACTGGCTGTTACTAACACCTGGCAGAGGCACCATTTCTGTGCATTAAGACTACACTAAAACAAAAGTTCTCTTCCAATAACCAAAGCAATCTTCAGGTCTCCTGAGGTTGAGGGCCATGTAAGGATCATCTTGAATCACTTTTGACAGCAGAGATGGATGGCCTACCTGTTTGCTGGAAATAAGGCTCCCCCTTCTGTAATATATAATAAAAAATAAAAAGCAAACATGGCACTTGGGAGCACTTTTGCATTAACTTCTGGGACCTCACTGAAAATTTGTGCTGATACAAGAAAGGAAAGAAAACCCCTGCTCCAGAACAGCTGTAATTCTGACAGTGCCTCCCACTGAGCAGCTGGAGTGAGGACGGGAACACAGGCACGGGTGAGTTTACTTTAACTTCTTTTAGAAGAAGGGTGATCAGCTCACAGACACGCTCACTGTGACAAAGACATCTGTAAGGAGGGAGGAGAGAGCTTTAGTGGATCAGCCATACGGAGAGCACAGGGAGAGTGCGAGTTCCTGGCCAGGGAAGGGCTGGCTTGCAGGAGGAGATCTTCATGGGGAAGTCAGAGCAGCAGCACAGGATGACAGCCCTTGCTGGAAGTAATCCTCAAGGTCCAAATCCTACCCGTCTGTGCTCTCTCTGGCTCAGCTGGTCAGCAACCCTTTCTGGCAGCCGAGGTCTGTGAGGGGATTATCCACCAGGACAAACACTTATTTTTGTCAAACTGATGGACACCAAGGCAGACCCTGCAAGAGAGAGGCATCCCAGCCCTCATAAATACACTCGTGCCTGGTGGAGGTTGCTGAGGTTTCCAGAAATCTCTGTTTAGATGTTTGTTTGCTTTCTGTACATATTTATTTAGTATTCTGTATTTCATAACTATGTAGGAGGGAAATTAAATCTCTCTTATCCTTCTGCCTTAGAGTGAGTTCCAATATACAAGAGACTTTCAGAGGTAGAAATTCCAAACCTGAATGTTCTAAAAACTTTCAAAATGAAAGGTGTAAATCCCATAATTAAAATTGTATTACCTTTACAAGGTCCTGAATATGCTCATGTGGCCTGTAAAGGAATGCAGCATTACAGCAGGATCAGGTACTTCTTTTATGAATACTTTTCCTTCACTTTAAACCCCTCAATTTTCCTTACAGTGTCAAATGAGTTTTCCAAGAAAAACAGGCTCTCAACACACCAGCATGTAGCTGAATTTAAAGACATTTTTTTCCTTTCTGCTGTCTTTCTCCCATACAACAAACATGTAACATTAGAAATAAAAACTGCAGTGGAAGTAACGTGACTTCTGAAAAGCTCAGGGCTTGTTAGGGTTTGTTGACTAGGTCAACTAGATTCAAGTAAATGATGCAATTTTAAATTCTTTAAACTTTAAAAGTTTAGAAACTCTTACAAGGCAGTAGGAACAGCTATAACTATGTTGCACTACTGTAACTCAGACAGCACAGCTCCAAATACAAATATTTAGATAATGTTTCTTTCAATGTGACACTAACTGTTATGATTTATTCCAAAACCAATTGCAGCCTTTCTGAAGAGATAAGGATGACTCAAGCTTCCTCAGACAGAAAATACTGGAAGCAAGAAAACTAAGCATTCCAAATCCAAAGGCAAACACCTAGTGACTATCCAGACAAAAAGTGCCTGGGTTAAATCTGAGTTCTTCCAGAAGTTCCCCCCCTAGCTAAGAGCTGTACATCCCCCTTTCCCTTCAGCTTACATATTTAAGATTTTTTTTCTTTTTAATTCTGTTAGGTAAACTTGTCTTTGCTATGGAGCGCTTGTCCTTAAATTTTTAAGTGCTTAAAGAAGAAAAAATCAAAGTACAAAAAACTTCAATAGTTTCAAACCCAAAAATGTTTCAAACACTTCCTTCTTCTTTTTGTCTTTAAGTGTTTGCCAGATTCAACTCACATCTGCAAATAGTTTTAGTCATGCTCTCCTTTCCTCTCCCCCCTACTCTATATATAGGATATAGAAAAAAAAATACCTACTTCTTCTCATTTTTCTTTATCCATCCAGGTTTTTACTTCATTCCATCTGTGTCCTGTCTGAGATCTGCATCCCATTTCTTTTCCTGAAATATGCAACTGCAGTTACTAGCAGTTTATGTTCTAAGATACAATAGCACATTTTGATTAGTGTATTTTACAGTATCTTTAAAAGATTAGGTTATGGTTGGTTGCTTCCACCTTCCCCCCCACCAAAAGAACCTCCAAAAACTTTGTAAATTATAAATGAGAACTGTTGGACAATACAGTAAAATGTGGAATATGAGGTTACTTTAACGTTTGATCAACACTGACTCCGCAATTGTTTGGTTTTAGTATTTATTTCTATACTAACTACAGGCATCTTTCTGCAAAGAGCTTCCATTTATGGTGAACTGTTCTTCAGCTTCCTTAAAACAATTGTCTGATATTCCAAGCAGCTATTTTGGGCTGAATTCCAGTTCCCAGAGAACCACCATTGCTTTAAATAGCTGCAAATACATTTTTAGGGCTCATTTTGTAATAACTTTTATATCATTCTTCTTTTCTGAGTGTTCTCAAAAAGTGTCCTCTGGAGCACAACTAACTTGTAATGAACATAAAGAATGCAGCTTTTGCCAGTCAAATCTCGATAGAAGTGTAGTATTTGAATGATTTTTTTTCTCTTTTGTATGATTTTTGTACTTTTGCCCAACTCCATAAAAACACAATCACTTCCAGATAAAATAGATTATGATTGGGTCTTAACAAAGTATGGATTTTATTCTCCTAGGTTAAACATTTACTGACTTCTACACATAAAAAGCCTACAAAAATGGTATGTTTTAAGTACTTTAAAGTTCTAAGCCAATTCATGTTCTGTTTACTGCTAGGTGTGCTACTAGACTAAATTTCCTACAGTGAATGTCCTTTGTTACTATGTTCAGAGAACCCCAGCTATCCTGGGCAAACTCACAAGTTTGAAAGTCAGAAAGCATTGTAATTTCCTTTGTGACTGAGTAAATACACTAATTCAACCTTGAGTTTGATTATCTGATAGTTTTACTGAAAACCTCATTCTGTGCTTCTTAGTTCTGTTCCTTTTTCTGAAAAAAAGTGAAAGAAGGACAAAGAAAAAACCCAGCCTCGCAGTCTTTTCCCTCATTTCCAGAGCACTTACTGGCTGAAGAACAGTGGCCAAAACAAAAAAAGCCAGAACAGCCCATAAGAAGCCACAGCCTCCTAGGGACCACTGGAAGCAACAATCAGACCTGCTGGAGAAGCAGTGCTGTCATTAGTGCCCAGGCCAGATTGATTGTACATTCACCATTTCACATTTGTGTGCATGAATCACAGAATATCTTGAGTTGAAAGAGACCCACTGGGATCATCAAGGCTCAACTAGTGGCTCTGCACAGGAAATCTCAAAAGTCTCACCATGAGTGGTCACTGAGCAGCAAAAAGATAAATTACTTCAAAAAAAGATGACAAAAAAAATCACAAAGTGATGGAAGGACTTTAGTGTGACAAATGGCAGCAAAACCTCTAAGCAATTATTGACATCAAGTTACTGTTTAAACATTAATGATATTAAAGAAAAGATTTCCCTTTTCTCTGAAAAAGCAACACAAAAATCTTCAGATGAGAAAGCTAGGAACTTCTGCTTTTTTATTGTCAGTTCAAAATACTTTTTTCATTTAGTTTAGATTTAAGTGAGAGTCAGGTTCTGCTACCTGTCTCTTTCCAACTGCATGAATTTTTATTTTATTTTTTATAAGGTAATGCTGTATTTAAAAGAACAACAGCAACAAAATCCAGCAGTTGAAATCAGACTGCTGGCAGATTTCTCTGCTAAAGCTGCAGAATATTCCCCCCAGACTTTCTTTTCTTTTGGCACAGTACCTGTGTTCGCAGAAACTGCACTTCTTCTGTAAGCAGGTGCTTCTCTTTGAAGAGCTGATTCTGTTTGTTGAGCAACTCCACTAACTGCTGGGCAGTGACCTGGCAGTGCTTGTCAAGCTGCTGTAACCTGGAAAAGAAATAGATAAAAGGGTTGCAGAACATCTGAAGTTGGAGTTCACAGAAGAAGCTCTGATGTTTGCACTGGTGGTCGCAGTGCCCAGAGTCCAGAGTTCAGGTTGGACTGAAACTAAAGTATTACTCCTAGAATGCGCATTAAATGTATTTTCACACTTTAAATTAGCACTTTTAAAGCTTTTCACTTTTAATTTGGAACCTTTATGAGGTCATGACAGCAAATCTGCTTTGCTGTGACATCAGTAAGGACTGCAGGCCTGCATCCTGACACCTGTAGCTAAGCAAGCTGCACACTCTGTAGCTGCTTCAGTAACTGTCTTCTTGAAACACACACTGTAGCCCAGATTATAAAACCAAATACCCAAATTCCCTGACAAACTGGACCTGAAGCGACAAAAACTTCTGTTTTCTGTCCACTGCTCTTTGCAAGCTGGTCAATGTCCAAAACTCATTACAGAACATAGCACTTATTTCAAGTAAGCTTAGTGTTAATTAAGCATGTCAGCATAGATCCTTTAACAGTATAACAGGGATTCCTGGGGAAAAGATGTAAAGAGCCCATCATTCCAAAGCTCCTCCTCATCGGGGGCTGCAAAACAGAGGGAAAAAACTGGCAGGTAACAGAAGAAACATGCAGGGGCCTTCTGCTTACACTGGATGAACAACTGCCTGAGTTGGGGCAACAGTGCTGTACGACAGGTCAACTGCATATCTATTTCTTTAATCAAGAAAGCAGGTATCACTTGTTACTTCTCCAGTGACTGTTTATTAGTCCTGGCATCCAGTCAGAAGTCATTTCCAACTCATGTGATTTTTACATCAGAACGATATTTTTAGTAGATAATCACAGGTAGTCCATGCAAATTTCAAAAATATTACTGGACACAAGCCCTAGTGTGTTGTATTGTGAAGCTCTATGTTCTTTCAAATAAACTGCTGTAAATAGAAAAGTCTTTAATCATGGAAATGCTCAATTACACTTTTCTGCTTGCAACTTTACCACCCAGTGTTGTATTTAAGCTGTCTTCTTGAGCAGAGGGAGAAAGATGACATAGGCACTGAACTGAGTTTGGCCAGCAGGCCACAACTTTTACCTTTATCATCTGTACCTCCAGCGCTTGCCTACAGGTTTAATAACACTTGAATCTAAAATTCTGGGCAACAGTGAATGAAAAGGGTGCAGTTCTAGTCAGTGCAAATCTGGATTGTCAATTCCTAAATTCTGCCTGCCAGTCTGTACTCCCAAAACTGCTGCCAAGCTGGCCCTTGGTCCGCACACTGGGACTCCCAGCCTATTCCGGTGTGTTTAGCTCCTGAGGACAGGCTCTGGGCCCTCTCACAGTATCTGCTATTATATGTGACATGTGCAGCACAGCCACACATTCCCATATGCATTGTATCTGGCCTGCCTGCTGATCTCGTAAATGATTCAAGATGAGAAATGAACAGCTCCACCCACGTTCACTGTACTTCCCATATGTTACAACTGCACATCGATGCCTGCCATCATTTTTACAACTGGGTGACAGAACCTTCTGCACATTTTGCTAATACGAGTCAGGGAGGTTGCACAGTCGCCACGTTCATTCTGGCAATACCACCTTACCAGACAAATTTACTGCATCCTGAGCATCTGAGTGACCACTGTGTCCTCACCCTCCTGTCTAAACAAGATAATTTTTCCACCAAAGTGCAAGATCTGTCCAGTTGGGATGGCATGCAGCTGCTCCCCCTTGGCCTGGTCATGTTGAAGGACAGGGACTGACTCCATGCTCTATAATGTTACTTCAAGGCACAAGGTGAAAACATAGCTCTTGAACCATGTTATGTTTGGATTACCCACAGGAGTAGGACATACCCAGCTGGCACTAAGGAGAAAGCTCCTAGCCTCTAGCGATAAGAATACCCTTCAAATAATTTCCCATTAACCACTTTAAACCAAAATCCCTATTTCTACAAGGAGGCAAGAAAGAAAGAGTTTTATGGGATGAGTGGTTCCACAGAAGAAAACAACCAAGGCATCACAAGTTGCAATGAAAGCTTCAAGGTAAATGTTTTTTTCTTATTCTCAGTACTTGGAACTCATAGGCAGTTTTATGTTAGAATGGCTCCAACCTACCTTGCTTTTTTCGTGCAGTTAGAACATGCAGAAGACTTCACACGCAGTGAAATCTGGATCTGAGACTAGGCTATACTCCAGGCTGTCCAGAAATGAGGTGAAACATCTAACACAGAGCAGAGCTTTGGCACTACGGTGAATTCCACCTGCAGAATAAACTTCCATTGCAACCAACACCACGAAGCTGTACTAGCACCTACCATGTTACACTTCCCCTTATGTATGGCCTACAGATAAAAACAAAAGCTGCTTTATTTTCCATTGTAACATATTGCTAAACCAGGGGCACCCACAGGACTCTGGCTGCAAGTTCCCTGCCCTGGGGGACTCAGGCCCACTAATCCATAGGCAATCCACAATGAAGGTAAAAGCTGATATAACCTGTCAGCCCTCCCCTGGGTTTTAATGTTGATTTGAATGAAATTAATATGCAAGGATCTGTAGGCAGTACCCATTTACCCTGCAGTGGGTATCAGTCAGCCCTTGACATAGTAGAGGCAGTAAAAGATTATTTACTCTTTTAGCATAGTCAGGTTACTGGTTTAAAATGTTTTCACTTTACTCCAACGAGCTGGATTTGCTGAAATGACGTGATTGGATTGCAGCAACCTGCAGCAGCTAAATCACCAAATCCAATAATCATGCTGCATTTACTGGCACACATCTTAATTAGGTTTTAATACAAGTAATCTGATAACTACTTCTGGCCAGCCAGAGCGGAGCTGTCAGTGCTGAAAGGGCTGTTGTTGAGTAGCTCAGCCAGTGCTCTGCCATGGCTGCCTCCCTGCTGCCCCTGCTGAAGCCCCCCATCTGCCAGTTGCCACGGTAACACAGGCCAGCCCATCACCCCACCAGTGGGTGCCACAACCCTCAGGCACCCCATGGCAAGGGCTGGAGCACTAGCCACTCAGGGGGGGCACTAGCCACTCAGGGGGGCCACCAGCACTAGGGCCACACCTCTGTGGGTGAGGGGGTGCTGAGCCTGGCTCCTGCTGCCCCCCAAAATGACCAAAACCCAACACCATGAGCATATGTCACTGGGCAGCAAACTGCCTTTAAAATGCATTTGTCCTGTCAGGGCAAGAGTGTCAAGCTATGAGTTTCTAAGGTTGCTCCTGCATTGTTTGATTGCCTGTGGGGGATAGAAGGCTCAGATGAGTTCCTGGTTCTGAGTGGGAAAACCAAAGACCACGTTGGAGACCTCTGCCATGCTGCAAAGATGCAGCTGAAGGGTGATCATTATGGTGATCACACTTAGTTCCTGACACAGGTAGGTCAGGCACTATCTAAGGTCACCTTCTGCTGAATACATACCACTGATCAGGCTTGCTTTGCCTATATGATGATCTTGGTGCCAGACTTGCTGCCACCAAAGAGTTAAGATGTATGGCTGGTGCTCATGGTGAGCTTGTTTCTGCAGCCACAACTGCCCCAGCTGCTGTCACTCCCCACTCTTCTCATGGGCATGGTAGGAGAGGTCTCTTCTGCTTTCTTTCCACCTCAACTCTGCTACATTTCTGTCTTCCCTTTTCATAGGAAGTGATATTGTTTTCATTAAGGCAGAAAAATTTGTGTTAACTAGCTGTTTGTATCTTGAATCAGCTGTGAACAACTATGAGATTGACAACATTGTTGTCCAGTTCTGAGCCCCTCAGTTTAGGAAGGACACACCAAGGTGTACTGTGTCCAGCACCCCTGTACAATAAAATTAGTACTCATGTGAGAAACTTGCACCTTCACTGTGGTTTACAGCACTGATACATTCGGACAGTAAATTTTGAGGTAAAAAAAGTAGAGTCTATGAATTTAGAAAGGCAAACAAAGTAAATTAAAACCCAAAGTTTCACTAATGTCCTATATTACTGTTTACTTAAGATCTTGACCCATAGATCAGTGCCTTGAAACAACCTTAAGTGATAAGCATCTCAGAGAAGCCCCCACGTGCTCCCAAAATTTAGAAAGGAATATCTATACGTACAACCTATCCTTTAACTGAATTGCATTCTCCCATCTGGCTTCAGAAGCAAAACACTATGATGAACCTTTTTCATGCTAATGAAATAAAAAAAGCATAAGAGGAAAAACACACAGACCAAAAAGCCACCCTGTAACAGTGAGTAGAAACTAAGGATAGTGAATAAGCCTCCTCATTTCTGTCACACTGAAAGCCCTGAATTCTAAAAGGACACAGAGAGACAAATCAGGGCATGTTTTAAAAAGTTTCCATGGATTTTCCCACCCTCTGGAATCCCTATCAGACTTCTGTTGCCACAAAAAGGCCAAGACTGTCATTTGCTCAGGCAGAGCAGATCTACACCACTTCTAGCTTAGTAAGGTAAGCACCTGCCCACGCTACAGGCAGAACAAACCCATTCAACGGATGTTAACAGATGGTAACTAAAACTTAATATCCCTTGCACAGTTTGGAATTGGACACCTAAGAAGCAAATGTCCACATTTCACCATGAACCCCTTGACCCAGGTGGCTTTGTATCACTCAATCTTCTTCTTTTTTTTATTTTAAATTTAAATTTATATCTATAGCTGGGTAACATCTAAATTCCCTTTTACTAAAGACACTCTAAAATTTTCCACTTACTTTTAAGTTGTCTATAGTATATCATCGCCAATAAGATATCAATGTTCGCATGCTATGAAAACACTTACAAATAGGGTTTAATTAAAAGTTTACATAGGAGCTTCCCCTTTGTTTCAGATGTCACCACTGACTATTCAAATATGTCTTCCACAGCTGGTCCACCAGGTTAAACAAACAGATCATGTAGGAAACCTGAGCCTGGATCTATTCCTGGGCTTTTAATAGCTCATGTCTAACATGCTGAAGAGAACATTATCAGCCTGCTCTTCAGTAGGGGGGTGTAGCAGCTGGGCTTCTTTGCTGCTGTGACGGCCACTTTTAGCCCTACTGGGTTTTGACAGGAAGGAAACAATGGATGAGAGTGTACAGCAGGCTGGAAAAGATATGGATGAAAGCTTCACTAATGACTATTTGTGTCTGTATCCCCTGGCTGAAGATGAGGCTTTTCCTCCTTTAAAGGAATACAAAATAGTAAGAACTTTGATAGGGATATGAACCCTGGATGAGGTTTGCTCTAGAGAAGAAATAGTTCTGGTTACTATTTTATGCTTTTAGTTGACAAGTATGAAGTAAAACAATTCTCCAGATCATTCAGGCTAGTAATTTAGAATGTTGTAAAGTACCTTAGGAAAAAAAAAAAAAAAAAAAGGGAGGCAGGGCTCAAAGCAGACAATATTACAGAAATATTCTGAATTGTACAGACTCTACATTTTTTTTTGTTTTTTTGAAGATGTTCACCTCTCTGATTTTGTTATGTGCCAGAGAGAACAGATTTTGCAGTTTCTCAGTCATATCCCACTAAGGTTTCAAAAGTAGTCTCCTCATGTTTATAAGATAAGTATTTGTATTACTGAAATAATTTTCCTGTGCTTGTATCAGTAGTTACAACAATTTTTGTGGCTGGTTTACTTTTTATAAATGCGTGCGAAATTTCTCCTACTGCTAACTCAAATTCCTCTTATTTTATTACCAGACAAACCTGAACCTGTACAAACTGCTAGCTGGTGTCCACATAAAGCAATCACTGTATTCAAGCTGGAGACATTGAGAATTTTTAATGCAATCTGCCCAATCTGAACTCTTTCCTTCACAAATACTTTGCCTTTAAAAAGAAATTCCCAGCATGAACCTCATCAGAAGCGACATGTAACAGACAGTACATGTGGTGTCTGGGCAGGCAGCAGAGAATTGAAAAAGAGGTCTCCACTTTTTCTATCCCATGGCATGTGCAGAATGTACATGTGGCCCAAGCTGACATCAGGCATTTCAAGCAAAAAACCTGTTAAAAGCATCAGCTTCTGTTAATTTACTTTGTCAGATATTGTCTTAATTAAAAAAAAAAAAACTACCGCTAGAAAGGGCAGTGCAGCTGAGCTACAACTGCTTCAGTTGTTCTGACAGTCACAATTGCAGGCAAACAGAACAGCTTTGGGTTTGGCCCTGCTATCCTCATTGAGCCCAGATCCTGGCTGCAACCAGCAAGGGCTGCAGGCATTGAGGTACTGAGCATAAAGCTTCCGTTTATCTCATTAGCTAGTAGTACTTGTGTTTGAAAGGTAAAATATTTCTCACCTTGCAGATGAGAGGCCAATAGTGCCAGGTACAGCCCTTCTCATTTGGTTATCTGTAAGGGAGCCTTTCCAAGTTTAAGGACTATGTATCACAGTCCTTCAAAACCATCCTGCAGTACAACCCCAAGGCTGCTATAGTGCATAGTTTGACCACTATGAAAATAAACTCTAAAAATATCAAACACAAAGTGTTAAATATCTATGGAGGTGTCACTTGCTACTTTTGGTATTTAATCCCCATTACCCTTATTTTTCACTCTAGAGCTGTGTCTCTTTTCAGTTAATTTCAAATAAATGATTTTTTGCCTTTAAGCTCTGACAGGCATTTGCTTATTTTTTGGGGTTCACATAGCATTATTGTAGTTTACATAAATCACTGTCAAACTAATGATAGTTGTAGGCTTTGTACAGAGTTTAGTTTTATGCTTGTGACACAGAAAAGGAGAAATATGACTTATATTGGTGACAGACAATTTTTTCAGTGCAGTGTATTCAGATAGATGTCTTACATATGAGGGCCCACTGCTCTCCATCCACACAGAGCAGATTGCCTCTGTTTGAGAGCTTAGCCCAAGCTCAGCCTACTCCTCTTCTATTACAGCTCTAATTTCAAAACTTAACTCTTCCTAGGAAACAAAAGGGGAAATAGGGGCACATACAGAGTAAAGATCTAAGGAATGGCTGGGAAGGAGGTCAAGGTGACAGAGGAGCCTAGGATGTGCGTGAGAGGTAAGAAAGATCTGTGCTCAAGATACGCGTGGATACACCCAAGGGGCCTGAAGAGGGCTTGGCCTCTGTTTGCGTTGGCTGGCCATGCAAGCATGCTCCCACCTCACACGGAGCTGCAGCTGGCACGCAACTCAGCACTTTGCAGCAGGGCTGTATCACTTGGGGCCAGCCCCAATCTCCCCACATTCCCCAGTACACCCAAAAACCAGTTTTGCTGAGACTGAAAGTAGTCACAGCAGGAAACACCATGAGGGATGTAACATGGAAGACTAAACATAGGGAAAATGGTAAGGTAATTTTGCATTGGAAAGGGCTGAGAGGAAAGCAGTTTCATCCTGGAAAACCACAAGTGTTTTCAGAAAAATGAGAAAAGCTGGAGAATCTGAGCAGAATTGTCAGCCCACCTTCATGAAGCTCAGCTCTTGTGAAGAGAGAGTCCACTTGGTGTTTTGTTTTGGACAGAAGTTAATTTTAAATTAGTTTTAATTTTAAACAGTGAAACTGCATGTGAAGTTAGTGAAACCTGCAATTGCTTAGCAACACTGAAGGGAAGCATTTCACCGAATACATCTTAAAAATGTATTAGTACATTATAGACAATATTACACTCGCTGTAAGAGAGTGGCTATTTTGTAATTTACATGTGCATTAGTCCAACTGTGCTTCAATTTACTGCAAGGTGAACTTATTCACTGCTATGAAATAATGGAATTTTATTGTTGTTTTAGACAAATATCATTACAGCTATCTTCAGGAAAACCACTAATCCCTCCACAGTAAAGAATATGACTGCAACCTGGCTGTTTGGAGCCGAGTATCAAAACAACCAGATCACAGCTGTTGCAAAGGGTCAATTATGCCTTTCTGGTGACAGCAGCTTAGCCTGTGGATGAGAATACCAGGTCTAGAGTCCCTGCAGTAGCAGCACAGGGCTGTCAGCAATACCATACAAAACAAGCACAAAAGTGTCTCCAGCCTGGCTGTCCCATGTCACAGTTCAGCACATCAGCCAGCGGTCACTGGACCCTGTACAGACTTCTCAGCTTGGTAAGACCACCAGCACCTACCAGCAGGATTCCTTCTGTCCACAACTGTGCATGTGCATGCACAGACTCTTCTGTTACCACCTCATTTTAATAATAGTGAAAAATTCCAGCTAAACTATCAGGTTTTTCTTTGCTACAGGTTGAAATAAATGTAAATAGCTTTCTTGACACATGTTTAATGTAACAATATGAGAATACTTTCCCACCTGGATTACATCAAAAGGTCTTGCTTAGTTTTTTTGTTAGGTAAATTATGCTTTTCTCACACTATTTCCCCATATTCTCATCTTTCAGTGGTAAGCAGGGGTAATATTTCTGAAGCAAACATTTAAAAAAGCAACCTTAGAAGTCTTGATATGATTTTGGAAACTGAATATTCTCAAATAAATGAAAATTAACTGCCTTAAATCACTAGTAGTAAATTAAGAAAACAAAGCTGTGTCTCTTTGTTAAAAAATAAACCGTGGGGTTTGTTCTTTTAAACAGGGATAGAGAAGACAAACACATATGCAAAATGAGAACAAGACATCCACCTGCTCTCAGTCAATTACTGTCTCTGTAGATGTGGGAACCTCCAACACTGTTGCTGCAGCACAAATACATCATTACTTAAAATTTATTCTAAGGGAAGCCCGGAGAAAACATACATATCTCTGTTGGTGAACTCACACATGAACATAGGGCAGAAAGCAGTGGGGGTGTCTGAAAGGCAGTGAAAGCTCATCAGGTGCCCCAAGAGACCCCAAGATCCCCACTGGGGCTCACTGGTTCAACTCTGCTCCTCCTCAGCAGCCATCGCAAGAGCCTTCCAGGAGATGCTGGTGGTCTTGGCACCACTCCTGGAGGACAACTGTCCACCTCACACCTGGCTCAGTTTGGCTGGGGTGAGGTAATGAACAGGCCGACAAAACGAACTCAAGCCTCCCTCCTGAGGGAGGCTACTTTTGATCAGTGTTGAACAACATATGCAGGCTTGAGCAGGGGGGCATGAAGGCAGCTCAGGAAAAAGCGTGCACTGCTGTAACTAAACTGCAGATTAAGCTGAGTACTGCTGTTTCCTAAGCTCCAGATAAGGAACCTTCTGGAGAGTATGAAAAAAATTGAAGAGAAAAAAGAGCAGTAACTGTAATTTTACTTTTAAATTATTATGAATCTAAGCTATATTAGAGCAGCATTTGTCCCAGTTTAAGATAGTGTATTTTTCAGCAAAGATTCTCAGTAGGGAGGATGCTTCTGTAGTTAATGGGTTGTTTCTAATGTCTCTGAAACCATAACATTACCTGCTCAGCAAGTATTTACCTTCAAATGAATACTGGGCATCCCTTATGTTATCTCCTTACATAAAATATCATGATATTGGGATAATAATGTACTTAAAATCTCTTCAAATAAAATAATCCTAATTACTGAACTTCTGTGCTGCAGCATCAGGGTTTTACTTCCTTTGAAACAAATGTTATCAAGGAGAAAAAACTGCATTTACATATCTACTAAGAGGCCTGATTTCATTGAAATACACAGGAATTTAGAGTTCTATTGTGTGACAGTAGAGAAATTACAAAAAAACCTATTTCTGTTACAGATCTGGATACATTAGCTTTTATAGTGGTCCAGAATAACTCCTATGAGCTGTAATGTGAACTACAGACTCCTGTAAAGCACACAAAAACCCATGAAATGCCCAACCCTGTGTTGCTAAAATCCAAAGGAGTTCTGCCTTTAATAGAAGCAGGCCCCTTGTTTGCATAAAGAGTACCTTGTCAAACAGAATACAAATGCCAAGATGGTATATTATAGCCACAAGCACAATAGCCCCATTTTTTTTTAACTAACCAAATCCTAGAGAGAGCAGTTTTCCCCCAAATCTGGGCATCAGCTACAAATTCAGTGAACTGATGTCTCAAAGTGTTCGTGAAGGATGCGGGAAATTTGCAGAGGGGCAAGAGCTTTTCATTTCAAAGAGAAGAGAACTGTATGTTTTCATTATAAAAAATGAGAGTGTGAAAAAATCCTAAGCACACAATAGCTCTCTTTCAAGTATAAAGTTCAGAATTGCATCTCCCAAGTTTCCTGTACGTTAAAAGAACACATAATAATGATCTAAAAATCCTTCACAAAAAACCAACAAGCAAGGATGAAGCAGTACTCGCCTGGGGGCCAATTGCCTCTCCAGCAGCGGTAAGGCTGTTACTAGGCTTGCAGTACCATTTGTTCCATTACACAATCTCCTGAAGCCTTTTACAGAGAGCTAAAACAACTGCCTGTACCAACACGACACATGGCTTTCCATCCCGACTCTTTGCTAATCCAGACGCTCCAACCATCTTTCTTTAAGATGCCATATGGTTGGCAGAAGCCTGTAGATCTAGCAGCACATCTGCTTGTATGTTACTTCTCCCCTCCAACTCCCCCCTCCACACCACAAAAGAGAGAGCAAATAATTATTTTACATGTAACCAATTAAACCGAATTTAAAGAGGACGGGGATTATTTAGCTCTAGATATTTTAAAAATATAGGTTGCCGCAGAAGATCATTTGTCTCTCAGTGATTTGGGAAATACAGAGAAACAAAACAAAGAAATGAAAGGCACATGGGCAAAATGATCGCTGCATTTGAATTATTTAAATGACTGCCATTCAGACCTTATGCCCGAAGATTTATTTCCCACGTTAGCGTGCCACTGAAGAAGGGACTGAATTCGCTCTCTGCTTTTGTCAAAGGTGAATCAGACAAGCAGACTAGGAAACTATAATACACCAAACCATGCTTTGTTAAGCAAGCAGAGTGACTTTGTATGTTAATGACTCTGCAGGAATATACTGACACACTGATTTTTTTCTCATGTGATGAGCAAAGATTATTGACACCATAAAAATCCTGGTTGCGCTGGCATGCAGGCATCCAGGTTATCTCTTTAGAATCCAGATGCCAGATAGGCAGCAAAAATAATTTTGTTTGTGATGAGTTATCATTTGTCCATTTATGATATAATGGACTATAACAGAAAAGAAAATATACACTTTGAAGCCTGAAATTAAGGAAAAAAAATAGAAGCTAGAAATTATAAATGAATGTTCCTATAAAATTATCACTGACCACTATGTGATGAATAACCATCTTAGTTAACAAAGGACAGACTGCACAATTTTGCGGTTCTGTCTGCTGACAATTTGCAGCACCTTTTGTTCAGAAACACTATTTCCTCGAACTTTTCCTGCATCACTAAAATAAGGCGTCAAAGAGATAAAATATACCATTTCTACCTCAAATGCTGCTCACATGTATTTTTTGTGCAATTATCTGTGTAGCACTGTGGAACATAGAGGAACATGCAGCACATGTGTCCTAACAATTTTCCAGAACAGGAACTAAATATGTATTTGCTCCAAACAGCCTCCCTGCACCAAGTCTCCATTGCAATGTGCACAGAACGTTCCTTTGCCTTCATAAAACCAGTTTTCCCTACAATATGGGAATGCTTGTGTTCAATTACACAGTGAACAAATTGTTTTTCCCCTCAGCTATTTAGGAGTTAGAGTTCCTACACAAATGATGGGGAGATTGTGTCTTATCCTCACAGAAGGAGACGACCAATGCTGAAGGTTTGGTTGGAACCAGCATTTTTGAGGACAATACTAGGTTTCCAAGCTGTTTGTTGAAGGCTAGTGCCTTCCTTTCCCCTAGTACTCTCTGTCTCAAGGCTATTTAAA